>NC_064629.1:396564920-396869058 GCF_023864275.1 Schistocerca cancellata
TCTGCCATCACAACTAAGTTATCCGCATATGCAAGACTGCTCATTTTGTGTTCACATATCTTAATCTCACCCAGCCAGTATATTGTTTTCAACATATGATCCATAAATAATATGAACAACAGTGGAGACAAGTTGCAGCCTTGTCTTACACCTGAAACTACTCTGAACCATGAACTCAATTTACCGTCAACTCTAACTGCTGCCTGACTATCCATGTAAAGACCTTTAATTGCTTGCAAAAGTTTGCCTCCTATTCCATAATATTATAGAACAGACAATTACTTCCTCCTTCTATTTTATTTTGTTTACTTCCCGAACACACTTTGGTCTTTACATATGTGCTAAAATTGAGTGTACTATGTGTACATAAAAATGTAGTATTTTAAAATTCCATCTGATTTTCAATATTTTATAAGACATACTCTACATGATTGAGATGAAAACAATTACTACATCAAAAACAACAGCAGACTGTTAATTGCTGCAGGAAAACTGCCACCTGTAGACATTCCGATGCATTATGCTCTTCAGCAGATGACGATATCCAAAATATTATGGACAATGTCGCATCACTGAATAGAAAAAAAGAGGGAAACGAAAGGAAAATCTCGTTTCCACGAAGACTTCGCAGTATTATGCTATGTGGAACATTCGTCTGGACTCCCATCTGACTTGTGTTAATAATCGAAGGCACCTTGTCATTTGTGGACTACATGGACATGATTACAAACCATGCTTAATAGTAGTGCGACGTAGAAAGTTGTGGAACACTTTTCATATCAGATTCATATAAAATTAATTGTGCAGATTAATTAGCTGGTCAACTGTTTACCCCACCTCCTGATGACGTGGGCTCTCCCCATATGGCACGTGGATCCCCCTCAGAGAACTCCCAGCCACCTCTGCTCCCCCTCCCCTCCTCCTCCCCTCCCCACCCGTGACATAATCCAAGATGGCGGCCCAAAAATAACTGGTGGAAATTTGCTCAGTCCGTGTCGATCTGCTGGACTGGGAAGACCTCACGACAGTAGACTAATGCAGCGAGCATGAGGCATTGTTTACACATTTTTTAAGAACGTTGTTACTTTATTGGTAAACCAATACACATAGTAACTGACACTGGTGTTTAAACAGTTGTGATACTTCTTATATTTATGATAGCGTAAGGAACAACGTAATTACACTGCACAGATGATGCTAAAGATATGCGAAAAATCTTTTGCACACACTTCATCCAACAGCTGCTGGAAGAAGCCATGTGTTGGGCTCACGGCACTGGCCAGGATCCAAGACACAACAGCCACAGGGCTGCATTAAGAACTTCCTGTCAACTTCCTCCTCCCTGATGCACTTTCTTTCTTTGTCGCATGCCGATCACCCCTCGGAGGGCCAGCAGCAGACCAGAAGCCATGCTGCCTTCCTCCGTGGGACAAATGACACACTTTTGTCGTAAATACCCCCACCTCTCTTTGTGGCACACATTGCACACTTTTTGTGGAAGTACCCCACCTACCTCACTGGCACACCTTCTTCGTGACACACTTGCGGAAAATACCCCAGCCTTCCCCTTGTCGTTGAACATGAACTGCTTCAGGAGTTATTAATTCTGTTGTTTAAGCAATACGTCGAATATTGCCACATACATATCTTGAAGATGACACATAACACTGCAAATGTTGCTTCAGAAGATGTGCCACAGGAAATATTAACTATACAGTTCACCTCACATACTGAATATATGTCACAAAATTACTCGAAATATATGAAAATTTAAATAATTCGTGGGTATGGAATATTGTGCATTGTTTGTACAATTTGGGCATTTTGTGGAATATCTCACACAGTACATAAATTGAAGCTGTCACACAATCTAAATGTAAAACTACACAAGGAGAGAGAGCTTTACAGATGGCACAAGAATATATAAACAGTTTGGGATGTGATTACACCTTTTATTCCATATAATACCGCGACACTTGTACACAGGTTCTAAGAAGATCACAGTAGGCTTTGGCACACCTGTCAAACCTCCCAGTCTTCATTCAGCCTTCCTACCAGGGATAGTTCACGCATTTTTGTGCTCACTACCAAAGCATTCCTCCCTGACACATTTTGCATGCTTTTGTGGGATATACCTCAGCCTCCCCTTGTCTCTAAGCTTATTAAATCCAGTTGACTATGTCTCTACATACACTTTCAAAAATATCACTCCACAGTAGTTTCCTGCAAGATGTGTCACAAATAAATCTTTAAACAATTTGCAGGGATGTATTTCAGAAACTGAATATACACTTGCACAGCAGATAAATTCTTTCATACTTTAATACACTTGCACATGTTGCTTTAAACAGTTTATTTAAAAAACATTCGCATGCAGAACACTGCACTGTAGTTGAAAAGTATATGTACCTGTGCTGAAAGTCAGGGTGAACCAAGCCATGGCTGGGGGTTTTGGAACGCATGGTGGCCCTGTCAAGTGTTTAGTTCTGGTACCCACATCATGACACCGCTAGCGAGTATAGCAGTCTTCCCCGGTGCACATGAAATGGAAATACATCACGTAAAAATAAACAAATACAAATGCACTAGAAAATACATCATGTGGAAAGACTGTTTATAAACTCAACCTAAAATAAATTGAGAGGTGGCATGAGCCCCCTCTCATATTTCTATCTTACGATTTTCCTCTCTAATTGCATGCAGTAAAAGTCGCTATTCCTTCACACGCGGACTTCCCACGCAGCGTCTCTCATCACCCGGGTGGTCCGGTGACAGGCGGGCTCTGCTGATCTGGAAAGCGTTAAGCCGACGGGTGTGAGGAAGTCGAGTGAATGCTTTTCAGATGCCGACATTGTCAAAAGACACGCCCGGAGGGGTCTGAAGTAGCGGCTGGGCTAGAGGTTCCGTTACTTCGCAGAAACTTAGCGAAAACACTTTCTGGCGGGCTACCAGCGAGGCGTGGGAATGACTTGTGTACCCAGGCAGTTGTGGTGGGAAAATTCCCGCGCTTTCTGCAAAATAGTAACTGTGATTGGCTTGCTCAGGGCATAGGTCCGTGACGTAGCAAAATCAGCGCAGAAATTGGCGCCAAGAATCTCCATTGGTGGAATGGTAGTGCTCCGGCAATAGAGTGGAATTTTCCGCCGGTTTTCGAGTTGCTGATTGGAATGTTTAACCACGGCCACTGTCGTGGCGGCAGGAATGTTGTGTGTTCGGCCTGTACGGGTGCTCGGGGTAGTCAGCTCTCGCCTTTCAGTCGAGGACGTCGAAGCAACCAGCCATCGCCTCCGGTACGCCAGATCGTGTTCTGGCAGTTAAGAAGACAGTTTGGTAATGTATGTCCGCAGCACCGGCAGATAGGGATTTCCCTAGGTGATAATCAGAGCTCAGCAGAGCGCGCCTGTTCGTCTTTTTCTAACTTTGTTCTGTCTTGAGTAGCAGCAATTAATGTTGGGTTAGCTGTGTGTCTCTCTTAAGATTTGAGTGGCAAGGAATTGGCTCCACATACCACTTTGTCTTAAACCTCACAATCTAGTTTAGGGACAACTTCACCTTCATAGCGTTTGTTTGAGTATCCAATTTGAGCCAATTTGATGCATTATAAATGTTTCATGTGTTTTTGTTTATTATTTTGTGTTTAGTCTTAATAAATCATATTGTTATTTTGGACAGAACTTTCATTCTGTTAATCGGTAGAGCAACCCATCATTTCCACTATGCTAATGAAACCTTCCTTTATCTAAGGTATTTATCAAATTAAATTATTGCAGGTGCCAAACTCTTTTCTACTCCACTTGCAGGGTTGATTACAGTCAGTTCGCGTATATTTTTTAATCCATGTGCAACAGCAAAAGTCGGAGTTAGAATAGGGGGGCTTAGAGCATCATTTACATATGGAGATTCTGGAAGAATTTAGTGTTAAATACACTGCTTGCCCCGGCACCTCGCATAAAATGGCGACCCTTAGCCTCGGATCTTTCCTGTGAATCGCTGATAAGCAAGTATTATTAGTAGTAGGGACATTCAGAATTTTTTTGCTTTATTTTTTTTTATTGATTAATACCCACGTTTTTTTTCTGGTAGTTCTGCGTTTAGTTTTAAGAAGCGGCGCATGATTACAGTTTTTGTTTTCAGTGTATATATTCTTTTGTTCATTGTTTTTGTGTTCCTTTGATGGTGTGTCCGTACCACATCACACTTTGTTGGGTTTGTGTGCGGTTTCTGTACCATAACAAATCGTGCATATAATTACAGCGTTGGAGAGGAGTTGTTGAAATTTGATGTCTATGTGTAAAAAATATATGGAGTAGGTTAATTTTATTGTGCATTTTAGATAAATTTGTTTTTCATGAATGATAACGAGAAGTAAGGCACGACTATTATCGAGCGAAGCTAAAACAAAAGAGGATAGCATAATGGATAAGGGGCAGTTTACTGACGGGAATAGGTTCAGAGATGAAATGGGCACATTTTTAGCAGGTCAGGTCGACAGACTCATTGATGAGGAGGGTGATTTGGAGGCGATCATAGAGCAGCGTCGCGGCCGTGATTATGATAGTGAGGTAGAGGATGAAACAGAGACAGGCACCCAGTTCGAGACGGTAGCAGAAGTTTACAATCAAAAGAACGAGAGCAGACAGGAGCCAGCTCGGCCACGTCAGAGCTCTAGCGCCCAGGTGTCCAGAGTTACATCACCCATGTGTGACGAGGATCAAAATGATGACATTAACCCAATACTGAGCTTCCTACGATCAATGAAAGAAGAAGCTGACGAACAACGTAAGAAGGAGAAGGAAGAAGATGAGAAACAACGTAAGAGGGAGAAGGAAGAAGAGGAAAAACAGCGTAAGAAGGAGAAGGAAGAAGCTGACGAACAGCGTAAGAGGGAGAAGGAAGAAGAGGAGAAACAACGTAAGAAGGAGAAGGAAGAAGCTGACGAACAGCGTAAGAAGGACACTGAGGCAATAATTTCGCATACAGGTGAAATTCGTGGGGAATTACTAACAACAAAGAAAGAATGTGGAGAAGTAAAACAAATGTCAATGGCTGCACAAAAAGTAGCAGGCCTGGCCAAAACGGCAGCAATAGGGGCAATGAAAGTCGCGGAAGCAACTTCTAAACTCGCAGGGCGCTTGCGACGTACAACATAATCCCACTCAAAATCCCTAGCATTCTTAAAAACTCAAGGTAATATCGCGGTTGCGAACACCACGAAGCGAATGGAAGAAGTAGAGAGTCGGATAGCAAAACTAGAGCAAAACGGGCACACGAGCACTGCGCGTTCGGATACCCATGATGGAGTACACAGAATTGTGTCTCCGAGGAAAAGCCCGCCGTGCTCTAGCCCAATGACCGAGTGCGGAACTAACAATGCACACGCAGAAACAGCGAGTAATAGCTCCAATAATTATAGCCCACTTAGGAAAGTGAATTCTGAGTGCCACTTCCACTGTGATACAGAGGTAGCACATCACAGTTATCAGCAAGATAGAGCAGGACACTCAGCAGACGTGCAAGTATCGGAAACGAGTGACAACACCAGTGCGAGGATCAGACAGGATTTTGATCACAATCACTTCCTGTCGATACTAAAATTCCAGAAGTTCAAAGAAAATGGAGGGTCGATGCATCCGAAGAGCTGGGTGATGCAGTTCACAAATTCATTACCGGCATCATGGCCAACCCAGGCAAAATTAGAATTCATGTGTGGACACATCGAAGGCCAAGCCGCGGAAAAGATGCGGGGTGTGGCAGTGACGTGTCGGACTTATCAGGAATTTGTTGGTGCATTCCTGCGGACCTACTGGTCAAAGGAAACGCATAACAGGATTAAAGAGGAAATAATATTTTGTCCTGAACTGGAAGTGTCCGGGCATAGGAGCGCAACCAAATTTCTTGATGAGTTACTCAAGAAGAATCAATTTTTAGATAGTCCATATAGCAACGGAGAAATCATTAAATTTTGCTTTTCCAAATTGCCAGTTAGGTACCAACAGACACTTGTCGGCAAGTGTGGATCTGACATAGAAGCATTCAAGAGTCTATTGCACGAACTCGAAGTAGTCTTTGATAAACAAGACGCAAAGGACCGGAAGAAGGGGCAAAGTAACAAATACGATGGGCCAGGAAGGGAAGACGACAACAGGTCGCATAATCGCACTGGTCAGTTAGGAAACCAGGGTTACGGAAGTCAAGGTTACGCTATTCAAGGTTATGGAAACCAAAGACACCGAAACCAGAACGTCAGGGAGCAGGGTCAATCTAGACAAGGAATCTGGGATAGGAGGAATAGCGAACGGCAAAGCGACCGTAATTGGAGAGAGCGAAACCAAGCACAACAGTGGCACCAAAAGACTGAAACTAGACCCGCAAATCCTAATGCACGTCAGAGGAGGGGGAGCTTAACAAGGGATTGACGCCAGACTAGTGCGAACACAGGCCGCCGGAGTTTCGCATGTAATCTCGGACCTGGCCAACTACGGATGATACATTACGAAGATTTATCAGAAATCCTGCTCGAGGAACATAAAGCAACTCCTCGACAAGATCGGCAGCCTCTTATCACAGTAGCAATAGCTGAAAAGAGTATGAATGCGATAATAGATAGTGGAAGCTACATAACAGCAATATCTGAGGCAGCATACAAGAGGTGCTCTCAGGAGATGGACTGGCCTGTTCTATCGGTTAAGAAAATCAAAATAAAAGGGGCATTAGCAGGTAAATGTACGGAGGTCACCCAACAAACAAGACTGGAATTCTCCTGCCAAGGACACAAAATAGAGTCTAACTTCTGGATCGTGCCAAATCTGGCGATCGACATGATAATAGGAACGGACTTCCTAAATGAACATGAAGCGATAGTTGATCTAGGACGAGGTGAAGTGGTTTTGAGGAAAGGGAATCCCGTCCACATTAAGTTCGACGACCAGCTGATCCCAGCTCAACTACCGTCTAACTGTGTACGGATAAACTATGCGTGTCTGAAAGACAGAAAGGAAGAACAGGTCGACGTTGCGGGTAGGGGAGAGGACACGGATGAGAATGAAGCCGGAATAATGGGAGGTATAAAGGTGAAAATAGGAGAAAAAGTGGAAGCAATAAAGAATATAAGGTGCGACCACCGCAAAGAACTTCATAAATTACTAGTAGGACATAGGGAGGTCTTCCTTCCCAAGACAGGATCAATAAAGAACTTCCAATATGAATTTCGTGTACGTCCGCACAACCAGTTTCGTGTGCCACCCTATCCAATCCCCTTGGCATATCGACAGAAAGTAGCAGCTGAAATTACGCGAATGCTGAGTGAAGGAATAATAGAACCTACGGCTTCAGCCTATAATAACCCGTTAAGAGTAGTCGAGAAGGCAGATGGTAGTATTCGTTTAGTCTTGGACTTGCGACAAATTAATACCATAATAGAACGCGAATCAGACAGACTGGAACGATTAGAGGAACTCTTACAAAACTTCCATGGAATATCAATCTTCTCATCAGTTGATCTAAAATCGAGTTTCTGGCAGATCGAGCTCCATCCAAATAGCAGACAGTACACAGCCTTTTCAGCATTTGGAAGATGTAACCGGTTTCGTCGTCTCCCATTTGGTTTGACCATTTCGTCTGCCGCATTCATTCGGGGGCTGAACGGCATACTAAGCGATAATTTGAAACGTCATGTCACCAGCTATGTGGACGATTTGCTGATCGCGGAGAAATCTTGGGGAGAGCACAATGCGGTCCTCGGTGAACTCCTTGCGACATTCAAGGAATACGGAGTGACTATCAATATCGAAAAATCGAATTTTGGGACGTCCTCTGTCAAATTTCTAGGACATACCATCACGGGTGAGGGCATTGCGCCAAATCCCGAAAAGATCGAAGCGATTGAAAAGTTTCCCATTCCTACGACAAAGAAGCAGTTAAGGGGGTTCTTGGGGATCATAAATTTTTACAACCGCTTTATACATGTCAAAACTCAGAGCAGTCCTCGGTTGCATCAACTTACAGGAAAGAAGATCTCTTGGGAATGGGATGAGGCGGCCGAATCCGAATGGAAAGCATTAAAATTCGCATTATTATAAGCACCCATCCTATCACACCCTACTTTAGCAGAAGAGCTTTGCATAGTAACGGACAGTTCATACTCAGGTCTGGGTGTCATGGTGTTCCAAGACAATGTACATGAAGGAAACAGGGTGTGGAAGACAATTGCGTTTGGTAGCAGAGTACTAGCCAAGAGTGAGAGGAATTACTCAGTAACCAAGTTAGAGGCGCTGGCTATTGTATGGGCGTTCGAAAAATTCAGAAACCTTCAGTTTGGTCGCAAGACGAGGGTCTACACAGACCACAAGGCACTCGAGTTCTTGATGACTGCAAAGCTTAATCACAGGCGGCTCATTAGGTGGGCATCATATCTGCAGCAGTACAACTTTTCGATAGAATATATCCCCGGCAGTCAGAACATTATTGCAGACGCCTTATCACGGTCACCAATCGGATTTGAGCACAACATGGAAGAAGATCTGGAGGAAAATCACTACTGCCTTTTCTATATGCAGAAAGTAGCCTTTGAAAATTTTATTACCTGTAGTATGCAGGACATCAAGAAGGAGCAAGACAAGGACCCTGCCCTAGTGTTATTGGAACAGAAATGGATAGACAGAAGACACGCCATCATCAGGCAGTTCTGCCTCTTGCGGAAAGGCATAATTTTCCACCGAAATTATGCCAATGACACTGAATGGGGGGTATGCATCCCTGAACACTTAATAAACAAGGTTATATGGCATACTCACCTCAGCTATGGACACTTCGGACCACGCAAGTGCAATCTCAAGCTAAGGACCATGTGTTACTTTCGAAACATGGAGCGTCGAATACGGAAGGTACTGTCGGTGTGTAAAGACTGCCAAAAGGCTAAGCACACCACTGTGAGCATGCAGGCACCATTATATCCAATCGTACCGACCAAATTAAGACAATTAGCAGCAACAGATTTGATGGGACCTTTGCCAAGAACAAGAAGAGGATATACTTTCGTATTAGTGTTTGTTGAACTAACGTCCAAATACGTTACCTTTACGCCACTGAAGTGGGCGACAGGACGAACTGTATCACGAGCCCTAATCCGGGATTTCCTACCACAGGTTGGTCATGTGAGTAAAATTATTTCTGATAACGGGCCCCAGTTTAAGTCAAAAACATGGAAGGAGACGTTGCGTGGATGTAAAATTGATCCCATTTTTATATCTTTACACCATCCGAGCTCGAATGCTGCAGAACGGGTTATTAAGGAACTCGGAAACTTGTGCCGGTTGTACTGTAACAAACAGCACACGACATGGGACGTTTTCCTTAAAGACTTTCAGGAGGTGATCATTGAGGCACCCCATGGGATAACAAAATTGGCACCCATTACAGTACTGAAAAACCGGATTCCTAAGGACTTGATAACCGAGGTCGTAAACTTCCCACCAAGGGCGCGAACGCAGCACCAAGCCATAGTGGATTTGGCTCTCAAGAGGATGCGGGCTGCAGCAGAGGTCAGGAAGAGACGTGCTGACAAGGGAGCTCGTCTACGACACTTCCAAATTGGACAAAAGGTGCTCGTTAAGTCTTTCCGACTTTCGAACAAACAAAAAATGAAATGACAAAAATTCTGTTCTGTTTACAACGGCCCGTACCGTATAAGGAGAGCAGCTCACCACAATGCTTATGAATTGGAGACGCTGAAAGGAAATAAGTCCATAGGACTCCACCACATCTCTCACATAAAGGAGTTCGTGGAATAGTAGAAGTGTAAGTGGTGTACATAGTAGAATGGGCAAATACATGAACCTTGCTATAGTATTAGTGTAAGTGGTGTACATAGTAGAATAGGCAAATATATGAACCTTTCTTCGGGGAACGATAATCGTTGCATTAATAGATTAAGATTGCTAAAGTGTTAACACGCTGCGTTGTCTTGCATAAGAATTTACTGCTGCTATCCTTTTTTTTCTGTTCGCGACTTCCAATGTCGGTGGAGTAGGAGACACTATCTTTCCATGATTGCAATGTTTTAGTCCTTTCCTGTCTGGTGTCCATGTTGAGGGATAATGATGAGTGAGGAGATGTCGCACAAACGGGCGCATACAAGAACGTGCTCTGAGAAGTCGTGATACGCTCCATAGCGGCCACAACCAGTTCGTGAGACGTTCATACCAATGCTTGCAGGCACGCGTCAGTGCACTGCAAGATTGTGGTATATTGCGTGATTTCGAGGATGAACATGTGCAGTATAGTTTTTACAGTGATGCGCCAGCATCGTTGTCTTGCAAGTCGGGGTGAACCTGTGAGCGTTTGACTCTAATGGTGCCCTAGGGCCTAGACGGTAGAAATGCGGGCATAAAGCCTACCATGCCAATGTCCTGGTTGGGGATTTAGCGTGCTGCTTGTGACTGTCACAGATGAATAACCAAGGAATTATACTTGGAAATTCGTGACATACTGTGTAGCTGATGTGTGGTGGGCGACAGAATCCTCAACAGGAACCTGTCCTGGCTTGGTCATATTACATTGCCTCTGGAAAGGTGTGCTTTTATCGCGAATACCGCATAACATAGAAAAAGAAGTTGCAACTATAAATTTATTGTCGTGTATAGCCATGGCTAACCCAGTCTCTGGAGTTTCAGTGAGGCGTAATGAAAACTTGGAGGTCATGTCGTACGGCGTGCACATCACTGCCGGCAATAGCGGCGAGCAGCGAGACATCTCAACGTAACAGGAATTATGTAAGAGTATTGTATAAGGTAAACAAACAAAAAAAAGGTACGATATACTAGGATAAGTTAAACTGTAGGATTTAACAATAACTAGATTAATATTGTGGGGGTTTTCTACCACAAGTGTTTGGCGCGCACCTGTTGAGATGCTATTTTTCAGGTCACCAAACCACAGACCCGAGATGGAGGGACGACGGGCGAGCGAAAGTAGCATAGTTGCGTGTTATTTATAGCACAGTAAAACTTAGACCTGCATAACAACATAATTTAATTAAAAGACATAGAATGTAGATCGTTGGCAAATGGTAGTTAATTCTTGAGCATGTCTACTGTCGACCTATATAATTAATAGTAATATTAGTGCGGGCCCGCACATTTAGCTGTTCATCCAGTGTAGCGTCACACACCATGTACAGTAGTGAGACCGGTCTCTATTTTGTTATAATGATAGCCATAGATTAATAACTATAAAAGTAAAATAAGAGTGTCTGAAATGACAGACCATCAATGTGTCATTATGTAAATTTATCATAACATAGAAGGTCATGGGAAAAAGTTAGGCATAAGATTTTTGTCAGAACTGTGCAGATGACGGATATCGTGGCAATGCAGAGGCCAGCCAGCGCAAAAACAAGAGGTCTTCAGCTACCTGCAAGAAGGCGAGCGTCCGGTCCTGCAAGCTCACAGTCACCGGGCCGTATACCTGAGGGATTAGGCGGGATCCTCGCCGGGCCACAAGCGAAAGTGAGGCTGGCCATTGACACTGACACGCGACCCACACGCGACAGCCTGCTAGCTCTCCGGACGCGACAGCCGTTTGGAGGGATTCCCTGCGGCAGACCACGTTGTCATGAGTACACGAAGAAGATCACATATCGTGTCAGAACCTGCACCTCATGTGCCTCAGGACAGAAAGGGACGCTATATGCTCACCTGTTTGGGTTTTTACAACTCACTAGCATTGGCCGATCTGCATACACAAAGCAGTATCGTGCCACACTAACAAATTATGGTCTCATTTCTAACTTCTCCTCTCTATTAGAGAGCAGTTTTAGCAATCGTCGCTCCTAGTTCGATCCTGTATGGATGACCTCACACACTTGTGGAGTCACTCCACGGGCCATCATCCCTCATCGAACTGCAATATTGGGAAACGTAAAGTACTGTCCAGCGAGAGAAGAGACCTAGACTAGTGATGTATCCCAACAAGTAGACCTCATAGACAATTAATCGACGTGAGGAGAGCCTATCACTGTGTCTTCCTACCGTACTGCCATGATCATATGCATAGGTCTTGGTGCAATCTCAACAGAGTACTGCAGATGCTCCAGCACACCCTATTGCCGCTGCAACAATGTAGCAACAACACCTGACGTTTAGCTCTATGTGATGTCAGTACTGTGGAATTTGTGAAGTGCTTCGAATATTTCTAACAATGTGATTTAGTGCCTCATTATCAGCACAGTCGTGAACTTTGTGCAATGTGCACGCACAACGTGATGCCCCTATGAACCTTGTTTTTTTTCTTAAATTTCTTTCTCTAGTGTTGTTTTTGTAATGTATGTTATACCTTGTATGTGTTTGTGTTTTACACTGTAATTCTTATTACAAATTACTGTATTGTTCTCCACACCATGTTTTTTTTGTATTTTGTATTTATTGCTGTGTGTATGCAAACAGTGTGCCTGAAGTCCCCATAAACTGAAGCAGATACCACCACTGTCATTGTGAATGGACCATCAGTTCAGGGAACATTTTCTAAAGGTTATTCTTGCTGCAGGGAGACAGAATGAATTGGACGTTGTAATTAGATTCTGAAAGCTCACAAAGAGATTGTTAACTTAAATAGTATCACGTGTGAGTGAGTTCAGGTTAGTTTAATGATTAAAGTTGTTGTAACATCTTGGGCATTTAATTGCGGAGCACTCCAACTCTGATTGTAAAGAATAAATTGCTCCATATTTGGCTCACATGCCCAGGCTATATTTAGAGAGTGAATGTCTGTGTGAATCGGTGTTTGGAAGGGGCTCCCTGGGTATGGATGTGTGATGTGAGTGTTAGTGTTCCATATTAAGAAGGTGAAGTTGGCTACATCATAAATAATCCTCCCTCTATGAGCTGCATTTTTCAGTTGCAGTGATTTTCTTTATAGAGTGCGGCGTGTGCAGCCAGTTTGCGGGATTGTTCTTGGGCGATTGACTCACTACCTTGCTCCTAAGTGAGCCAACCGCTCACCAATTACAATCTAAAATGGCGTATGGGCTATGAGAGGTGGCATGAGCCCCCTCTCATATTTCTATCTTACGATTTTCCTCTCTAATTGCATGCAGTGAAAAGTCGCTATTCCTTCACACGCGGACTTCCCACGCAGTGTCTCTCGTCACCCGGGTGGTCCGGTGACAGGCGGGCTATGCTGATCTGGAAAGCGTTAAGCCGACGGGTGTGAGGAAGTCGAGTGAATGCTTTGCAGACGCCGACATTGTCAAAAGACACGCCCGGAGGGGTCTGAAGTAGTGGCTGGGCTAGAGGTTCCGTTACTTCGCAGAAACTTAGCGAAAACACTTTCTGGCGGGCTACCAGCGAGGCGTGGGAATGACTTGTGTACCCAGGCAGTTGTGGTGGGAAAATTCCCGCGCTTTCTGCAAAATAGTAACTGTGATTGGCTTGCTCAGGGCATAGCTCCGTGACGTAGCAAAATCAGCGCAGAAATTGGCGCCAAGAATCTCCATTGGTGGAATGGTAGTGCTCCGGCAATAGAGTGGAATTTTCCACCGGTTTTCGAGTTGCTGATTGGAACGTTTAACCACGGCCACTGTCGTGGGGGCGGGAATGTTGTGTGTTCGGCCTGTACGGGTGCTCGGGGTAGTCGGCTCTCGCCTTTCAGTCGAGGACGTCGAAGCAACCAGCCATCGCCTCCGGTACGCCAGATCGTGTTCTGGCAGTTAAGAAGACAGTTTGGTAATGTATGTCCGCAGCACCGGCAGATAGGGATTTTCCTAGGTGATAATCAGAGCTCAGCAGAGCGCGCCTGTTCGTCTTTTTCTATCTTTGTTCTGTCTTGAGTAGCAGCAATTAATGTTGGGTTAGCTGTGTGTCTCTCTTAAGATTTGAGTGGCAAGGAATTGGCTCCACATATCACTTCGTCTTAAACCTCACAATCTAGTTTAGGGACCACTACACCTTCATAGCGTTTGTTTGAGTATCCAATTTGAGCCAATTTGATGTATTATAAATGTTTCATGTGTTTTTGTTTATTATTTTGTGTTTAGTCTTAATAAATCATATTGTTATTTTGGACAGAACTTTCATTCTGTTAATCGGTAGAGCAACCCATCATTTCTCACTACGCTAGTGCAACCTTCCTTTATTTAAGTTATTTATCAAATTAAATTATTGCAGGTGCCAAACTCTTTTCTACTCCACTTGCAGGGTTGATTACAGTCAGTTCGCGTATATTTTTTAATCCATGTGCAACAGCAAAAGTCGGAGTTAGAATAGGGGGGCTTAGAGCATCATTTACATATGGAGATTCTAGAAGAATTTAGTGTTAAATACACTGCTTGCCCCGGCACCTCGCAAAATAAGCGCAAATACACTGCATCGAAACTCTACAGACGATACTACACCATGTAAAAATATTGTTAAATACACTGGCACAGTATTTTGCTATATGAGGCATGGTCGCAACCCTGGACCCACGAAGCGACGTGTCCATCAGTGGCTACAGTTTGCCACAGAGTGAACCAATGATTGTAAGTGGGGTCTTCAGGTAGATCGATGAGCGCGTCCAGCACAAAGAATGGATCAATGAAAGAAATGGATATTTCCAGTGTGTGCCAGAACGAACATACAAAAGCCCACGAAGTCCATGGCCAGCAGACCAGCACCAACGTGTCCTGTTTGCTTAGGCTAGCGTTCATCAGCAGGTGGAGAGGAATGGTGCAGTCCTATTGGCTACCTGGTTGATATGGTGGTTGGAAGGGGTAGAGGCAATACAGATCCTCAGTGTGGTGCAGTCACTTTATTCTGCCATCGTCAGTTCGTCTGTGCGTTTGCTTGTGGTTCTGTTTGTGTCAGTTTTTCTTTCGGGAATAACGAAGCGTTCAAATTTCAATGACAGCGTCAGCAGAGATAGCAGCTTAAAATAACTTTGTCAGGACAGCCTGCCATATAAGTTAATTGTTCTATTCATTCAACGTACCTGTGTGCCCCATAATTTTAGTATCCCTCGCAGCAACTCCTTAGGTCATAGTTGGTAGAGGCATACCTCCATACTACCAAGCTTTTGAACAGTTTGCCGCTGTAATTTTCATGTGTGACGAATTTTTATGCTATAACACGTCCTTCTTTCTTTTCTTGTCATTGCAGTATTCCTCCCTGAGATGTTGGCCGATATAGGTCGGCAGCCGGAGGCAGACAGACTGTTGCAGCAACAGCCTCCAGCAATAATACATTTGGCAAATCAAGTAGGTAAGTTCTTTTACTTTTTTTTTGTAACATGTAGCTGTTAGCGAGAATATTTTCTTTTACACATAATGTACTGTGGTTTTAATGATGAGGGCTGGGAAATGTATATAAATCTATTTCTCGTAACATGTGGCATTGAGTTGTCTGACACATATTCTTTGCTTTTCTTGGTATTTCTATGGACGATGAAATAGGGGTTTGTGTTAAGGCTGGAAGTCAGGAGCTATCGATTCAGTCTTGTAAGCAGCTGAATACAATTCTCAAGTTCAGTGTGCGTGTGTTTCATATATAAGTAATTTCAGTGAACTAGAGATTTTCTGTGTGTATGTCTCTAACATTTACAAGAAATAATCACATTCAATATCTCATTAATGTTGTTGTAGGCAGCGTTCGTGAGCAGGTTATATGGCTGCAAGGCTAGCTTGAAAGAGTATCATTGAATGTTTATAGGCCTTACAGCACCAACATCCCCTGACCGAATCGGAGAAGGATGAAAAATTATGAAATGAAGAAATGAAGTGTCATATTTGTAGGCTGCCATTGGATAGAAAAGTTGAAATTCCCTGTAGAGATTATTATCAACTTATGGGGAAGTTCCACAATGCAGCTCACAATTCATGCAATTTGAAGTATAAGATACCATGACACATACCCATTTTCTTCCATAATGTAAGCGGGTATGACGCTCACTTTCTAGTCGAACAGTTCGTTAATTTCGGTATTAAGAAAGATCAGGTCAGTGTCCTGCCTAAGACTGTTGAGAAGTATAATTCTTTCTCGAAATGGATGATGCCAAAAATTACTCTCCGCTTCCTTAACTATTTACGTTTCATGCACACTTCACTCCAGAAAAATGTTAACATTCTACCTCAGGAAGATATGCACATCACCCAGTCTGCATACCCTAATGAGGAAAAGTTTCAACTTATGACTAGCAAAGGAGTTCACTCTTATGAGTATCTAGATAGTAAGGCAAAACTCGACAAAACCAGGCTATCCGCAAATCTGCATTTACCAGTACGCTCAGAGGCAATGCCATACCTAATTCAGATCATAATCATGCCATGAATATCTGGCGAGAATGAAGCAGTCTCAGTTTGGGAATACGAAACACTATACAAGGACACCAATGTGCACTTGCTTGCGATGTTATTGAAAAGTTCCAGAGTGTATGCATGGCCATGTACTCTGTGGACCCTGCCTTCTATTACACAGCACCTGCATTGTCCTGGGACGCAATGCTAAAGAAAACGAGGAGTTGCATCGAAGTGTGACTGATGCTCATATGCTTCTTTTCTTTGAGTGCGGGATTCATGGCAGCCTTTCCTACACACACACACCAAGGCAAATAACCCATGTACGGGTGCAGCGTTCAACACAACCCTTAATTCCCGTTACATTCTATATTTGGTTGTGTGTAAGTAATATGGGCACCCCATGATGGATTAACTGCCGGTTGGTGGGTTTTAATGAGTGCCCAAAAACAAGTTAGAGGAATTAGGTGAAAAAATGATGGGTCTGGCAGGTGATTCTGTTGTAGGGTATGTGGTGGAGGCAGACCTCATATACTCTGTTTGTATGCGTGAAATGACAAGCGACTTGCCATTATGTCCAGAGCAACAAGTTCCACGAGGAAGCACTATCCCTAAACTAATGACCACTGTTGGACACAAGCAGAGCCATATAATTCGTTATCATGATCACCAGCATTGTCTCACTTTAGGAATGGAGCTAGGCAGAAGCATCCAGGCTATCTCCTCCACGCAGTGCCCTAGTTGAAGGAATGTATTGAATTAAATACCGAAAGGAGGGCGAGCACAATGAGTGATTTCGAAAATGATTTTTATAAATTAATGAATAATTCCATTTTTGCTACCATGCAGAATGTAAGAAATGACTGCGATGTTTTGATCAGGACTGAATGGTAGGGGTGTTATGGCATAAAACAATGCTTCGCCACCCAAAATTTTAAGTGGGTCCCTATTTTGAATGGGAGTATTTTTGCTGAGGAGATGTCGATGGTTTCAGTACAATTTACAAAACCTACCCTTTTGGGGACGTGGATACTGGACATCACTGAACACTACATTTATCAGTTCCACTATGAGATTGCTAAAACTAATTTTGTGGCACCAAAGTTACTTTATATGGAAACAGATACCTTCACCTATTGGGTGAAGAACTGCGATCGATATGATGTAATGAGGTGTCATGGTAATGAATTCGGTACATCTGGATATTCAGCCAGTAATCCTAACGGTATCGTTGCTCATACGAAAAAGATTGTTGGCTTAATGAAAGATGAGATGAATGGGTTGCTGTTAATGGCGTTTTTAGTTCTAAGTCCATAATGTATGCATATCATGTAATAGATACGGCCATTAAAAGTAGGCTAGGGGAAGACTACTTGTAGTGCCTCTACAGTGGTGTTCGTGGTGCTCCACCACAACCTCCACATATGGTATGGCAAACTAGTATTCGATTACAAAGTCACGAGGTGTATGCTGTGCTGCAGTCTCAAGTCAGAATGTCACCTCCTCATGGTTCAAATGGCTCTGACCATTCTGGGACTTAACTTCCGAGGCCATCAGTCCCTTAGAACTTAGAACTACTTAAACCTAACTAACCTCAGGACATCACACACATCCATGTCCGAGGCAGGATTCGAACATACGACCGTAGCGTTCGCGCGGTTCCAGAACGTAGCGCCTAGAATTGCTCGGCCACACTGTCCGGCCCTCCTTTTGGTAAAAAATCGATTTGTGATGACGGAATCATATCCCCCAATACTGACATTATTTACTCGAGGTGCGAGAGGGGGGGAGGGACTCCGATGGTGTGAATGAGAGAGAGAGAGAGAGAGAGAGAGAGAGAGGGAAGAGAGACAGTCTGGCTGAGTGAGAGCTTGTGCTGTATAGTATGGCTCTTTTATCATAGTGTAAATATTGTATGTGTGTGATGAACGATGTGCTTGCATGTGTGATTGCTTATGTGTGTGTGTGTGTGTGTGTGTATGTGTGTGTGTGTGTGCATGTGAGTGATTTTGAGTGTGGATGCCTGGCTAACTATGTATGCCTACATATAAATACATTCGGCTTACGTTTTTTTAATAAGTAGCATAAATATGCAGGATGTTTCCGTAAGAGAGTGCAAAAATTTCACAGGGCATAGAAAGTGCTCCACAGAAAAATCCGAGGTAGGGAACCTGGGGTCGGAGAAGCCAGCTTAAAGAGATAATAGGAATAAAATCACACAACTGTGTACTTTTTCATTTACATTAGCTACGGGTAACTACAAATACCATCACTGACACAATGAATGTACCATTTGTATTGTATCTTACAAAACGTGCTGGAGCTGATGGCCATCAACCTCAATTCAAGCATGACATTGGCGAACAAGTTTCTGACGCCCATTGACAAATATCCCTGGTGTGTTTCGAATCACATCACAGGCAGTTACAATTCTGCCAACTAATTCCATCTCCGTATCCACTGGGGTCTCATACACAAGTGACTTTAGATATTCATATAGGAAATAATCAAGGTGATTGAGGTCAAGTGACCTCGCAGGTCACAGAATAGGACCTCCCTTCCAATCCAGCGACCAGAAAATACAGCATTGAGATGGTTGTGGACATCCACACTGATGTGGGGCAGTGCCTTTTCATGTTTTAGATTCATAGCACGTTCTGTCGTGGGCAATGTAAATGCGATACATCAGAGCCACCCTATGGGCAAGTAAAGAAAAAAAAGAAAAACTGGCATAATGACTTCCTAGTTACCAGGCTCTTCCTGCTTGATTCCTTGCAGGAAATAAGGAATGTACATGTGAATAAATAGCACAGTATGTGCAAACTGGTACAAATGTTACCTGTAAATACCTTGGAATACAGTAATACTAGACGAAGCGGGAGACCAGTTTACTTTCATATCTCCTTAAGCTGACTTCTTCGACCCCAGGTTTCCTACTTCAAATAGTCCAGTGGAGCATTTTCTGTCTCCTGTTAGATTTTTGCCCGCTCTTACGGAAACATGTAAGCAGCACGTGCTGGAAAAAGATTTATCAAAAAACATTTGTAAGAAGATCTATAGAATGATTTATAAAAATTATAAAAGAAGTTAAAAGTGTACTATATATATAAAGTTCAAAAATTGTAGAAAAATCATCAAAAAAGTTAAAAAAATCATAAATGTAGGAAACACACTTCTACAGTGAAACTTCCTGGCAGATTAAAACTGTGTGCCGAACCGCGACTCGAAGTCGGGACCTTTGCCTTTCGCGGGCAAGTTCTCTACCAAGGTTCTGCAAGGTTAGCAGGAGAGCTCCTGTAAAGTTTGGAAGGTAGGAGACGGGGTACTGGCAGAAGTAAAGCTGTGAGGACGGGGCGTGTGTCGTGCTCGGGTAGCTCAGATCTGCCGCCACGGTAGCTCAGCGTGTTCGGTCAGAGGGTTTAGCTACCCTCTGTAATAAAAAAAAAAAAAAACTGAGTGAACAGATCAACGAACAATCTGAATGAGTGTAATCGGACGTCCGCCATGAACAAAATGCAACGAACAATATAGAACAAAATGCGATTTAAAAAAAAAAGTGGTAGAGCACTTGCCCGCGAAAGGCAAAGGTCCCCAGTTCGAGTCGCGGTCCGGCACACAGTTTTAATCTGCCAGGAAGTTTCATATCAGCGCACACTCCGCTGCAGAGTGAAAATCTCATTCTGGAAACAGTTCTACAGTGTTTATCTCTTTTACGGTTCATGTGCTTGTGTGGTTGTGTGAGTGCGTGTGTAAGTAGAATGGTTTTTAAGTTTCACCTATTGCTACTTGTCCAAGTCATACTAGTTTTAAGTATGAGTTCCACCCACTCCACTTTAATGTAGTTGTTTGGGATGGACATTTTAGAGAGTCACTTAATTGTACGTATTACGAAATTCTTTCTGCTGCTTGAGGTGGAAAATGTTTAGAACCACCCACTTCAGTATATAAATTAAGACTTCTGTTTGGGTGGAATTTCTCTAGTAATAGTAACAGTATCAGTGTAAAGGAAACTGAAGTTCTGCAATAGCTGTAATTAGTACTGCGATGTACTGTAGAAATTTTTACCCTGTACTGTTCTTGATGTAGGAATATTCAATCAGTACTGTAATGTAAAGTAAAAAGTTTCTTAACCACTACCATTATTTTTAAAACAAAGAGCTGTGAGTGTGTGTGTGTAAAAAAACTTCAGACAGTAACAAGAACCGTTATTTTAAATGCGATATTAATTGACGTATTGTTAAAACAAGATTTGTGAATGTAAGGCAGTATTACTACTGTCAAGATTTATGTCTGAAGAGAAAGACTGTTGTTAGCTACCATGTGTCTTTGTTGTTATTTCACAAATCGCTGTCTACACAAATATATATAAAGGCTGTGCATGACGCACAAGATATTAGTTTGCAGCGTAATCAATCCGCTTATTCTTCCTTCTCTTTTCTGCTTCAGAGCGTTTTTAGCTGCATACTGGCCGAGTGGTTCTAGGCGCTACACTCTGGAACCGCGCGACCTCTACGGTCGCAGGTTCGAATACTGCCTCGGGCATGGATGTGTGTGATGTCCTTAGGTTAGTTAGTTTTAATTAGTTCTAAGTTCTAGGGGACTGATGACCTCAGTAGTTAAGTCCCATAGTACTCAGAGCCATTTTTAGCTGCATGCACCGTTGTCATGATACAGTTGTTCGAACACCTTTGCTTACCGTTCTTCTTCTTCTTCCATAACTCACTTTAAATTCATAATCCCTAAGCACAAAATAATTTTTCCGCGCATGGTATTATCAACTGCCAATGCTGCAGTGTGTTGACCTATTCTCTTTAGTCTCTGCTTCGAGCCGGCTGGAAGCAACTTCTCTATTTTGCTTTAAGTGAAATTAAAGTTTTTCAACACTGTAACCGTGTGCCCAGTACGCTGAACGTTTTAGCTGTTACCAGAATCATTTTGTGAGTGATATTTGGTTTTTGCTGTTGGCTACACTCAGATGTTCCACTCACTGCGTCATGGCAACAGTTGCCTTTGAACTCTCTGCAGCGTCTTCCAGAAAGAAACGTAAGTACTGAGTCATACTCAGTTTTCTGTTGTTATCTGTTGTTGTGCTTGTTGTTCTAAATAGATTATCAAAATATTTTACAGTGTATTTAGTAACCTAACACCGTTACTTCCTCAATATTTACAAGAGTAAACAATGAAGTCCAGCCTGCTGGACCGATGGTCACAGATGGCTGGCCATAATTATGTTCACAGCTTTGTTCAATTTTGATCACTCACTGATTTCTCTGACCACAGTATGTACTGTAAAATATATCTGTGCATCTCATTACTTTGTGTGATGTATGAAATTAGCTGTTCATTGGGAATCACAGTAAACCTCCCATAAATATTAATTTGTAATTAGCTTTAGTCGTTCGCAACTTTTTTTCCCTCTCAACTAACGCAGAATGAACCACTCACAGGAGCTGAAATCGAAAGAGAACTGCTAAAAGTATTACAAGAGAGCAGTTATTTGAGTGATATAAGGGTCTTTTCAGGTGATGATGATCTTGACATTACTGCAAATACAGACTTGTGTGTACCTGAAGCAGGAAATGACGGTTCATTTGAACTGGTAAACTTTACATCATTATTTTCATTTGCTGCAATAGATGCCTTCTGAGATACGTATTGAAATTGTGCTAAAGACGGGAATAGATACTGAATTTATAATGGTTCACAAATAAATCAGGTTTTTTTAACTTCTACTTCCTTCTTCCAGAGTGAAACCGAAGATAGGAATCTTTGTCCAAACACGTCAGTTACAAGGAAAGGACTGTGGGTGAATCAGAAGACATACATAGACGAATTCTTTGGAAAAAAAAGTATCTGTTATTGATAGAATAGCCAATATTGTGGAGAAGGAGTGATCAGTGGGAGGCGGGGAACTGTGGACACGGCAAAGATATTTTTAACAGTATTTTGGAAGTGATATGTGTCATCTCATTGGTCAGATGACAAACATAAAGGCTCTTCAGGATCGCCAGGTTTCTCTTAATGAAACAGCTACTGAAAATAAGAGGTTTGTAGGTGCACAAATAATAACTGGTTGTGTGAAACTACTAAGACTGAGAATGTATTGTCGCAGCAGACTGAGGGTCCCTATTGTAACTGTAATTCCAAGGAATCGGATGTTCAAACTGACGAACTGCTTACACTTTGTAAACACTCCGAGTGTTTCGGATGAAATGAAGGCAAATAACAAATTATGGAAAGTGCAACCAGTCATTGACAGTGTTATGAGAAAATGTTTGTCATTGTCAACTTCTACGTACCTTTCAATAGATTAGCAAATGATTCCTTTCCATGGCAAAACGTCTCTGAGACAGTATGCAAAGAATAAGCCAAGTCCAGTCGGTTTGAAGAATTTTGTGTTGACAGCCGCTGATGGACTGGTACATCACTTCTTTATTTACCAGGGAGCTAGTACTTGGAAATCTGGGCAGCCAGAGCCAGAGTTCAGTTTGGGAGGATCTGTGGTGAAGAAGGTTGAAGAGAACTAGGTTTCCAGTGAACATTTTGTATATTTTGGACGATACTTCACATGCATTCCGCTACTACAACACCTGCTGGAAAGACAAATATATGCAGGAGGAACAATTTTAGCTAGCTGTACTCTATCTGGTCTCAGATCAAAACTTACTGAAGACAAGGAACTGTTGAAGAGAGGTAGAGCTTCCTTTGATGAGTTCGTGAGAGAAGATGGGAACATTTCCGTTTTGAAGTGGCTTGATAATTGTTCTGCTAAAGTAGCACCTACTTTCTCTGGTGCTGCACCCCCTAATATAGTAAAAAGGTGGGACAGAAAAGCAAAAGAATTCATGGAAGTGATTCAATCCAAAAGTTTCTGGGATTACAACTGATGAATGAGAGGTGAGGATCTATGTGACAGAATGATATCTTACTATCGAATGTCCACACACACACACACACAAGTGGCCTGTATGAGTCTTCTTCAGTTTCATTGACTTGGTGATTGTGCACTTGTGGATTGAGGATTGAGTACAGAAAGGATCAGCAGACACTAGGTGCCACCAGGAAACCAATCATGGATCTATTGGATTTGAAGGTTTATAATGGTGAATCTTTGAGTTCAGCTGCGACTGCAGCTCGACAGGACGTTTACTCTTCAGACATTGAATCTGAATCTCATGAAGAAGCTCCTAGGAAACTCACAAAGGTAATTCAAGTTACAAACAGAGCTGATAGGAAAAGTGAATGTAGACGTTTCTCTCTCTCCCAAATTACAGACAAAATAAACGGATAAAATTCCGAAACAAAGACTGAAAAGCTAAAAACAAGTTCATATGCTCTGTACTTCAGTGATGCTCTGCAAATAATGTATCTAAATGTTAAATAGAGATTTAAAAACACAATTTTGTGTTATCAATTTCATGGCCACGTCATCCTGAATAGTCATACTGAGACCCAGTGTCCGATTAGCTGGACAAAGGTAAATCTCCATCCGTATGAGCAGTAATAAAAAACTACCATTACAGTGTTTATTTAAAACACCCATATGCCACACCATTATCAAAAACTATTTGAAGTAATAGAAAAAATTTTGCTTGTGTCTGAAGAGGCTATACCAATATAATTTCTTCTGCGTATCGCCTTAGACCTACCCGTTTATAACCGGAGTGGAGTGTGACGACTTGGGAAATCTTTATTTGCAGCATGTACAGTGTCGTGTTCCATACACGCTTCGAGCAGATTAATCTCCTCATTGCCTCGTGGCAATCGTATTTGAAGCTTTGCTCCAGGTCCACAGTAGTTACATCTCACCTCCTCAAATGCCTCTCCTAGCACGCATGTCATGCTACTGCGGTGGCTGCGAACTACGCACCCCATTACACAGCGAATTGTTGGCATCAGTCCAGTTGTCTTGTGGTGCAGGAAAACCAAGCCATTTTACTGGCGCTCTATTTCCTCGACGTCTTATGAGTCTCTCCACGCGAAACACATCCAGTTGTGAGCTTTTCTGCAACTCTTCGGTGTAGAAGCAATCTGCAATTTCTTCACTTTTTCTGTATTTCAAGATATAAGTTCTAGGATTCTTTCTATGCACCTGTTGACCAGTTGCGCAGGAATGATTATTTTGTCAAATTCTGTATCGTGTTTTGTGATACGTACCAAATCACCTGCATTGAATTTCTGTTTACGTGAATCTAGCATTTTAATACGATAGTACAACGTATCCATGAGTCCATTATCACGAACATCGATTTGTCTCAATTTTGTTGAGCCATGTTTGGTTTCATAATACTGTGCACTTATTTCTGGTAGGCTATCTGTCCATTTGTATCAGACGCGAAGATTGAAATGTATCCTCATTTGATCTTTTATTGCTCTTTTCAGACGTTCCGGGATATTCACCTTCAGGTGGGTGAATGTTGAGTAGTGATGTATTCCATACCGCTGCACCACCGTCTTGTAGTACCTATTGTAAAACTCTCCATTGTGTTCGCTTTGGAGGTTGTCTGTGCATCGATTCGTCCCTGCCTGCAACAAACGCTCAAACGTTCTCCCCGTTTTAGTTTCAAGAGGTATTACCCAGGAAATTTTGGAGTATGTATCAGTAACCATTAAAATATATTCGAATCCCATTATTCTCATGTGAATGTTCTCTTGTATCTGCAAGATCAGCTTGCGATAAGTTGTCCAAACCTTTAATCACAACATGTCTGCGACGGCGTTTTGCGTGCTGGTTTTTGCTGTTTTCGAACTACTGTCTCCATACTAATTCAGTGCTACCTCTCTCTTCAAGATCGGAGAGTATTGAGACAACCTTAATCGAATGAGCTGTATTATCTGAAGCAGCTTATGCCATGAGCAGACGTAGTCGATCTATTGGCTCGTTGGGGTAGTCATAATATAAATACACTGTGGGACGCGATTTCTCACTGCTTTATGCTGATGTCAATACCATCACTGCTCTTGTTGTTTTCATCATCAAGTATGGGATTGATAATGGTTTTATATTTCTTCTTGCTCTGGCTTTTTGTGATCTTAGGGACATGAGTCAAATGCAGTATTTCACGGTACATTTCCTATCATTAATTAAATAATTTGTTAGTTTTTGCGTTGGTCTTCCAAATATGAAGTTCATTAAGCCTGGTGTTCTCTCAAACTGCCTGTCACGAATCTGTATTGTGCCATCATTTATATTTAAAGGCTGTGTGTATAGCATGAACGGTCTTCCACTGCTGAAGGCGAACGTTGTACCTACCTGGCCAGGGGCGTTTCTGCTTATGAATTCGCCAATGGCAACATCATCGTTATCGTCCGCGTTTGATTTTGCTCAAAGCTCCCTGAGAGATTCAGTAACTTACTCAAAAATCTCTCTTAGTGTTTGCTGTAGATCCATATGCCCTTACCTTAGAAACCGCTATTTCTCCCGAACAGATTTTCGCGCCTGAATAACTTTCTGCTTCTTCGATATCTTAATCTATACCAGTCAGACTTCATTGCACCGTGAGACTTTATATATCCGCTCTTCTTCCGCTCATTATGTGGCTGCTTCCACTTCTCAGTAACAAGGGGTCTGTATCTATTTTCCCCTCAGCAGCCTCACTTTTCAGCTAAGTCCGTTACTTTCTTAACAATTTCATCAACTAACTTATTTAATGCGTTGATCATTTTCAGAAGAGTCTGGTAATTCGTCTCTAGCTTCTTGCGCATACCTCCAATTTTAGGCACGATAATCTGAATTTCATCCATGTAGAAGCGAATGGTGAGTCTATGTACATCCCTTCTCTAGGTTTGAGATCCAGACATGCTCCCGAATTTGTCCATAGTGCAGTGTATTATGATGTACTCACCTCTCTTACCAGGCTATACGTAGAGAAACTCTTGTAATTTGCGCCTATACCTGCCATCATTCAGTTTTCCTTTTTTATCAATAAGGAGAAACCCATACTGTGAATGATTCCAGCAGTCAGCACATATCTTTATAAAATCATTGAATGAAGTGTTTGTTGCTACATGTGCTTGGTAAATATGTTCGAAATTCAGATTGTCTTGTTTGAAGGCTATAATGAGATTTGCATTATCCCTAACAAACTATTTCGGGATTCTGGAATATGTTTGGCTTAGATAAAATACGTCCGCACACATATGGCGACCGAAACAGGAATATTATCTTGGTTTTCCACGGTAACGTCATCAAATATGAACACAGTGTTTGGCCTTACATTTTCAGGTGGGGATATTCACTGCTTTCACTAAATGTCACATACGTTCCGCCTTTCACACCGCCCAATATCTCCTGTAAAAGCTAATACTTACATTGAAACAGTGTTTTTAACAACACACAAACATGTTTAAATCAGACGCCATCCTTGTATGTTAGCAGCGTTATGAGGATATTAGTCTTGCTGTAGTTGGATGCACCTAGGAAAATTGCTCGTATATCGTATTATCATCTTTAGGTCTTCTTTTACGTCTTCACAGGACTATTCACCTACAACGAAGTCCTTGTGACGAGGATGTTTCACCCGCCCTGCCATGATACTGTCTATGTCAGGTACCGACAAGAACTTGGCATACATAGAAAGACAGACAGATAGACAGACACACACACACACGCGCAAATTTGTCAGGATGGTAATAATATGAGATGCCACTATAGCTCTGTCTCTTAACTAACTGAGTTACAATAGCTATACATATGTGTGTATGTGTGTGTGTGTGTGTGTGAGTGTGAGTGTGAGTGTGTGTTTATATGTACATGTATACATACATACATATGAAAAATAACATCATTCAGTCTGACAGTGACTGGTGAGGAGGTGTTTGAGGCAACTGACTGCTGCTGCATGAGCATAGGTGCAGCATCGAAATTAATGATATTAATGAGTGTAATACTTGGACTATAATGAGAGAGGTGTGAGATGAAACACAAACACAGTTTGAGATTATATGTACTTATTATTTATTCAAATGTCATACATCAGATGCTGTATTTCAAACAAACAAAAAATCAGACTGTTTCTTTATCTTCTTTGCACCTGTAAAATATTTCCCAAATAAAGCTTTTTGATAAACAATAAATTCCACATATATGTCCTTCAAACAGATGGGCACCTCATAATACTATGTTTTTTCACACATGAATTTAACCTATTTCTCTTTTGGCTCTACACTGATGCAGAAACAAAGGTACTGTTCCAAATCATCAAAATGTACTCTATGAATATGATTCAGTCTCTCCAGTGAAAGGCGTAGCACAGTATCCACATTGTATAGGTTCATAACTGTCTGCCTGCCATAGGTAAACAGATGTCATCACAAACAGTGCAGAGTCTCATACACTGTTGTAGTAGATATTGCCATTCCAGTAAGGCGAATATCTGGTGGGGTACAAGTTGGATAATACTTTGGCATCATCTGGTGATTGATGTAGCGCTCTGCATGACATATTTCATCCCAGTCGAATTTAGAAATAGGCACTTTAACACCATTTGATGCAGTTCAAGTTTCTACCCTCACATGCAAGCTGCAGTCATGATAGGCTTCATTTACACATTTCGTTCCACTAGGAGTTCAATCGTATGTAGAACTGAAAAGCATGAACACACTTGGTACCTTCTTATCCACAGCATCTGCACACTATCGCTGTGCAACAACAGGGATGTGGTGGTGGGACGAGTCATATGTTGGTGACCAATACAGTTCTCCATCTTGTTGTTTAGGACCACCAGCAGCACTTGAGGCACTGGGAACAGACGGGGTATCCTTATCAAACAAATCAGTGAGTGGGACAGACAACAACAGCTCCTTGTCTTGGTCAAGCAAGTGGGCTATGTGTGGAACCTTATTATCCATAATAACTGCACCCTGCCCTGTACTACCCAGGAATGTTCTGATGTGATGGGTCGTATGTCTGTGACCAGTACTGGCCTCCATCTTGATGTTTAGAAACCCCAGGAGAATTCAATGTGTTGGAAACAGGCCGGGCATCCTTATCACCCAAATCGATGAGTGGGACAGACAATAATAGCTCCTTGTCCTGCTCCAACTTCTGGGTAATGTGCGCTATAGGATCCTACATGGTCACTACAGGTCCAGACACATGGGAGGTTGCTTCTACCACAAGTACAAAGGTCTGTGTAGGTCTCAACAAGTTGGCAACTGAGGTTGCTGTGGGTCCAGATGTGGTGGAGGTTGGCACGTTAGTGGTCACCCCCTACAGGCCACGACATGTCAAAGGCTACTGCTGAATAAGGAGGAGGAAGTGTCACATACAAACCAAGACACGAAACAATTGATAATAATGCTAACAATAGACAAAGATGCAATATGCAGTATTTACTTTTTTAGTTCTTTCTGTTCTGTAGGGCTGTGTTGTATCTCGACTGCTGCTGCTGATACTTCATGGTTCTTCTATTCCTGTTGGCTGAATGAGTATGAGGCTGTGAGGTTGCAGAGCTGCTGAGCCCTCCTTATATCTCCTCCGATGACATCGCCAGATACTGTGATCCTATTGGCTCAAACATATTATGTGATAAGGTTCAGAACAGCTATTTGTTTCTTTCTGGACTGACATCTTGGATTGTCAAAGGAAAGGGCGGGGTGGGGAGGGGGATGGGAGGGGGAAGAGATGGGGAGGATAGGGGTTAGGTGTTCCCTGAGGGGGATCCCTGTGCCAGCTGTAAAAATCCTATGATATCATCAAGGGGTAATTAAATGATCAATTAATTAATATGCATGGTTACATATCAATTCGGCATCAAAAGTGTCCCAGAACTGTCTTTGTCTCACTACTCTTAATGCCTTCCTGGGCATCAATGGAATCTACCAGCAGGAAAATTGTCCATGTCATAAGGCGAGAGCCATGCTCCAGTTCTTTGAAGAGAATGACAGCGAACTCATTTGATATCTTGGCCATTCACCTCATCTGAAGGTGATGGAGCACATCTGGGACACTATCGGGCGCCAGGTCGACGCCTATAACCATACAATCTACTTACATTCCTATATTCTTTTCCAGTATTATAAAACAAATTTATTATACAATCTTGTACTGTAGTCGCAAACCATTTAGATTAGCTAACACATTATTTAAATCTACTAAACATATTTTCGATGAAACTGTAAACTCAGAGTCAGTAATTTCTGTACAATATTTATTTTATTTTATCTAACAAAATCCCGGTATTTTGTAAATAATGCTATTTATTGATCTCATTTACACATTAGAAATACCTAGTATCCATTTTTCAACCAACGCACTGTTTCTTTCACAATTTGTTTTGTGATTAATGAGTTTTAACTTTTCCTTTTTCGTCTCCGTAATATGTCCTTGGTTTGTCTTTTTTAACAAACACTGACGGAAAAAATCGCTTCGTCAGAATAGATTTAATGTATATTAACGAAATTTTGGGAATGTTTTCGTCCAGGTAACACATATATGTAATTAACATTCCAAGATCACAGGTTAATGTGAGCGAGAGATAAGCCATTGGAAATGTGAAATGCTGCTACACTAATAACGGTGTAACCGCCAGGGTGTTGAATGCGAGCATGTAAAAGTGCATTCATTGTGTTGTATAGGTGCCGTATGTCAGTTTGAGGGATAGAGTTCCATGCCTGCTGCACTTGGTCAATCAACAAAAGGAAGGTTAATGCTGTTTGTGGATGAAGCTGAAGTTATCGGACGATGATGTCCAGTTTGTGCTGCATTGGAGAGAGATCTGGTGATCGATCAGGCGAAAGCAACACTCAAAATTTAATCTGAAAAAAAAAAACAGATCTCCATCCTGCCCTCCAGTGAGCTCTTTCATGACATCTACATCTACATCTACATCCATACTCCGCAAGCCACCTGACGGTGTGTGGCGGAGGGTACCTTCAGTACCTCTATCGGTTCTCCCTTCTATTCCAGTCTCGTATTGTTTGTGGAAAGAAGGATTGTCGGTATGCCTCTGTGTGGGCTCTAATCTCTCTGATTTTATCCTCATGGTCTCTTCGCGAGATATACGTAGGAGGGAGCAATATACTCCTTGACTCTTCGGTGAAGGTATGTTCTCGAAACTTTGACAAAAGCCCGTACCGAGCTACTGAGCATCTCTCCTGCAGAGTCTTCCACTGGAGTTTATCTATCATCTCCGTAACGCTTTCGCGATTACTAAATGATCCTGTAACGAAGCGCGCTGCTCTCCGTTGGATCTTCTCTATGTCTTGTATCAACCCTATCTGGTACGGATCCCACACTAATGAGCAGTATTGAAGCAGTGGGCGAACAAGCGTACTGTAACCTACTTCCTTTGTTTTCGGATTGCATTTCCTTAGGATTCTTCCAATGAGTCTCAGTCTGGCATCTGCTTTACCGACAATCAACATTATATGATCATTCCATTTTAAATCACTCCTAATGCGTACTCCCAGATAATTTATGGTATTAACTGCTTTCCAGTTGCTGACCTGCTATTTTGTAGCTAAATGATAAAGGATCTATCTTTCTGTGTATTCGCAGCACATTACACTTGTCTACATTGAGATTCAGTTGCCATTCCCTGCACCATGCGTCAATTCGCTGCAGATCCTCCTGCATTTCAGTACAATTTTCCATTGTTACAACCTCTCGATACACCACAGCATCATCTGCAAAAAGCCTCAGTGAACTTCCGATGTCATCCACCAGGTCATTTATGTATATTGTGAATAGCAACGGTCCTATGACACTCCCCTGCGGCACACCTGAAATTACTCTTACTTCGGAAGACTTCTCTCCATTGAGAATAACATGCTGCGTCCTGTTATCTAGGAACTCCTCAATCCAATCACACAATTGGTCTGATAGTCCATATGCTCTTACTTTGTTCAATAAACGACTGTGGGGAACTGTATCGAACGCCTTGCGGAAGTCAAGAAACACGGCATCTACCTGTGAACCCGTGTCTATGGCCCTCTGAGTCTCGTGGACGAATAGCGCGAGCTGGGTTTCATTGAAATCGCAAATGGCGTTGGGTTGGGGTCAGTGGAAAACACACTACAGAGCGTCTGGCTCGCAGCTGTCATTGAAGTAACCGATTTATAATAGTTCGTTGTGTCAATGTGGTGATAATTGCTGCTCCAATAGCTGCCATTGTCCGGAGCCCGGTCTTCTTGCGATCGTACATTCTCGTGGCCACCGATGCCAACAATTATGTACAGTGGCTACACTCCTGCAAGCCTTTCAGCAGTCTTGCAAAAGGAATATCAGGCTTCTCGTAGCTCTATTACATGACCTCATACAAACTCAGTAAGGTGTTGATAATGGCGCCATTGTAGCTTTAAAGCCATTCTTGACTGAAGTCAACTCACCACGTCCCATCTCAATAGTAACTAACGCTCACGACAGCTACAGCGTGCATTTAAAGCAAATCGCAACTACCGCCATTCTTATGCGATTGGCGCGAAATCTGAATAGACATCATCTTGTAAAACCACGCATATCAACTTTGGTTTATGTCGCACAACTCTTTGGTGTTCTCGCTATTTTTCCTTCAGTGTATTTGCAGATGTTGATATAAGAAATTCGTCCATTTGTGATTTTAAAAAGTATTAGGAAAATACTGTAATGGAAAATTTTGAGAATATTCATTAATTTTCTTATTATTTATAAATGTGTTATATTTAGAAAACTTCTAAATCATACATTTTGCGATGCTCAATGTTTCGTTTGGATATATTTCTAAAAATGTGTATATGCAATGTAGTTTAGATTTACTTTTTATTAAGTCTGTATACTTTATTACGGCTGACTTCCAAGCTTTTGTTAAAAATTATTTTATATATCTACTTCCACGTATATTTTTATGCAATTTCCCTTTAATGCATTTCATGCAGTAAGATTTTTTTGGGATTTTGAAAATTAATGGTAGATTAGATGGAAGACTCGGGTTATGAGCATATTTTCGAAATAAAATCAGGAATATTCGAAAGTATTCCCGAAGTCCCGTAACATATCTTCTACCAGGATTTCAACAAGAAAAGCAGGCAGCCAGAAGACGCTTCTCACACCACTACCAAATTAAAATGATACAAGCACTACCGCATGTATTGGTGTATGCAACAGGCGACTGGGTGATTACTCCACAAGCCGTGCAGTCAGAATGATTAACACCTTACATCAAGGGCATTCTCAGCCAAACTGCTTTCATGCCGATATATATACCGACATGGTACAAATGAAGACATTATTGAGATGATCATGGTCTGCCACATCTGAGACATACTCCGACCAGAACTGTGTCAGGGGATACATTCCAGCACACCGCAGTTAGGTCCCTGCAACTGTCTACACAGAGGTTTTGTTTGAAAATTTTTTTGACATTTGTGAATGGCAATAACGTATGTCTACTGGCGTTTCCCCTACATGGTACAAATGTCCAGCACCTCAGCAGAAGCCACAATTTGCGCATTAGCCCCACTTTTGATACAGGAGACCTCCTTAAATCCATCGTCTCAGACTATCACCCCAGTTCTGATTACAAACGTTTTCAAATTTATATTCTCTCTGTTGCAAACAACATCTTCCATCTGCTCTATTATACCTTTCTTCAAATGGTCCACGTTCAAGACATGCATTGTCTGTATCGTACAGGAGAAGATATCAAAGACAGCATTGACAAAATTTTTAAATATACACAGCGTTACACCCACCACCAAAAATGCTCAGGAGTATTGCTTCGCGGTGAACAAAGAAGGGGAGTACTCCACCTCCTACAATTAGACAAAGACGAGCAATCATTACGAGCACATGATAACATCAGAGAACGAGCTCCAATCCCTATTCTTGAGTAGGAGCGTCAACCTGGTTGACTCTCAGGCACAACCTCCGTGCCCCAGAGTGCAGCAATGGCCGCAGTACGAATCCAGACAGGAATGGTTTGGCGACACGTCAACCAGATGCTAGTTTAGTGTTTCGTGCCTATCAAGTTACCGAAACTAGCAGCAACAGAACGAAGCCGACCATTACCAGCAGAACTAGACCAAGAAGCCGGCCCATCAGTTTCGACGGAGTTCATCATATGCGAGAGATGAAATTCACAGTAGCACGTGTCTGCTGTTCACTTTGACTTGTTTCATTTATACATTAACATGGCGCTATCTTCTGTTATCCAAAGATGCATGTACCCTAATACGCTGCTATCGATACAGCATTGTTCTGCGTAGGTCTTTGGACTTGAAGATTGGTCAACAAATTTCATAGGAGACTCTTCATTTGCGGCGTCCAGTCATTCAATCGCAGCGATAATCACAGTCGTCAGCTGCTATTAGTGAGGTGGCTACATGGTTTTGGTTTAACCAAAGCACTGTAAATACACTTGGCTGCACTCATGTAGGATGACTCCTTTTTTCAATGGTGTGATTACATACAGTAAATCTGTTACGTGTTATTGACATTCTGACTGAAGTAGGAGCTTATTTCTTCGTGAACGCGTTTGAGTCATGTGCCTACGTGGACCTCCATATACATGCTTCTCTTGGCATCCATGATCATACTAGACACTAAACCTCTCCCTCCCCCCCGCCTCCCCCCACCCTCTACCCTCTATTCTGTAACAGCTGTGTTCGTTTCTTTGCACCATTACTATACGTAGTCTTTAAACTGAAATCTTTTTTACATAATTTGAATTTCGGTGTTGATCAATGTACTTCAGTGTTCACCTGCTTACTGTGCAAAAGGAATGTTTTCTCTAATAGATCAAGTTGCTGGCTGCTGGCAAACCTGCTATCTCCATGCTTGTTTCTCCGAAACTTCCTTTGTTTTCACATCACCACGTGCTACTGTAAGATCGTAGTCTGCAAGAGGCAACGCTATGATTCCATCCCTTGTTCAATTGCACAGCTACTTATGAATATGTTGTATATTTCTCATTACTACGAATATCATTATATGCTAAGCGATAATCAGTATTTTTAGATAACTAATCATGCAAGAGACTGATGCTAAATGCTTCAGCGCAACCAGGTGTTGCTACAGATAAGAACTCGCTACAGGTCATTTCTCACCATATACTCATACAAGAGTTCGTTTTGTGTTCAGAGATTAGTGGTTGTCCTTAAGTAATGTTCCGAGATGTTACAATTTATACAACGTACACATGATTTCCTAAAAGGCGTCTCCATTACACTACGTATGACACTGTGTTCTTCCTAGGCCACATATTATCGAGAACTAAGCAACCATTATCAGGTGCAATTACGAGGGCGCGCTGAAATGTTATTAATGAGAAACTTTGGAAGTTTTTCAAGTACAACAAACGTTATTGACATTCTACGTCTTTACTCTTCATGTCTACCTATTTTCAGCCCTCTGCCGCTACAAGGCTGAGAATTGTAGCACGTAACTTGGCGGATCTAACATAACTTTGTCGATGCGTGAGGAATAGCGTACTGTAATCGAGTTTCGAATTTGAAAAGTACGTCCACACATGGAGCCCCCTATCTTTCAGCATGACAGTACCAGACCAAACACGAGGTTGCAACATCTGCAACAATCCGGCGCCTTAGGTTCACTGTCATCAATCTTCCCATATCTTAAAGAACACCTTAAAATGCTTCAAATGGCTCTGAGCACTATGCGACTAAACTTCTGAGGTCATCAGTCGCCTAGAACTTAGAACTAATTAAACCTAACTAACCTAAGGACATGACACACATCCATGCCCGAGGCAGGATTCGAACCTGCGACCGTAGCGGTCACGCGGTTCCAGACTGAAGCGCCTTTAACCGCACGGCCACACCGGCCGGCTGAACACCTTAGTGGACATGAATTTGATTGTGATGAAGCAGTGCAAGCAGAGATGAGGTTGTGCCTCCGTCAACAACTTCAAACATTCTCTACTGACGGAGTAAACAAACCGGTCTCTCGTTGCCAAAATGTGTTCGTCGCCAGGGTGACAAATAATGTCCAAATGTTTGTGAAATCTTATGGGAATTAACTTCTAAGGCCATCAGTCCCTAAGATTACGCACAACTTAACCTAAATTATCCTAAGGACAAAAACAAACACCCATGCCCGAGGGAGGACTCGAACCTCTGCCGGGACCAGCCGCACAGTCCATGACTGCAGCGCCTAAGACCGCTCGGCTAATCCCGCGCGGCCAGGGTGACTTATGTTGAAAAATAGACATGTAGACATGAAGAATAAGGACATGGAATGTCATTGAAGTGTGTTTCATTTAAAAAGCTTTAAGAGTTTTCACATAAAAAATTCTGACATTAAATTTCAACACGTATTCCTTTCTACATCTACATCTACATCTACATTTATACTCCGCAAGCCACCCAACGGTGTGTGGCGGAGGGCACTTTACGTGCCACTGTCATTATCTCCCTTTCCTGTTCCAGTCGCGTATGGTTCGCGGGAAGAACGACTGTCTGAAAGCCTCTGTGCGCGCTCTAATCTCTCTAATTTTACATTCGTGATCTCCTCGGGAGGTATAAGTAGGGGGAAGCAATATATTCGATACCTCATCCAGAAACGCACCCTCTCGAAACCTGGCGAGCAAGCTACACCGCGATGCAGAGCGCCTCTCTTGCAGAGTCTGCCACTTGAGTTTGTTAAACATCTCCGTAACGCTATCACGGTTACCAAATAACCCTGTGACGAAACGCGCCGCTCTTCTTTGGATCTTCTCTATCTCCTCCGTCAACCCGATCTGGTACGGATCCCACACTGATGAGCAATACTCAAGTATAGGTCGAACGAGTGTTTTGTAAGCCACCTCCTTTGTTGATGGACTACATTTTCTAAGGACTCTCCCAATGAATCTCAACCTGGTACCCGCCTTACCAACAATTAATTTTATATGATCATTCCACTTCAAATCGTTCCGCACGCATACTCCCAGATATTTTACAGAAGTAACTGCTACCAGTGTTTGTTCCGCTATCATATAATCATACAATAAAGGATCCTTCTTTCTATGTATTCGCAATACATTACATTTGTCTATGTTAAGGGTCAGTTGCCACTCCCTGCACCAAGTGCCTATCCGCTGCAGATCTTCCTGCATTTCGCTACAATTTTCTAATGCTGCAACTTCTCTGTATACTACAGCATCATCCGCGAAAAGCCGCATGGAACTTCCGACACTATCTACTAGGTCATTTATATATATTGTGAAAAGCAATGGTCCCATAACACTCCCCTGTGGCACGCCAGAGGTTACTTTAACGTCTGTAGATGTCTCTCCATTGAGAACAACATGCTGTGTTCTGTTTGCTAAAAACTCTTCAATCCAGCCACACAGCTGGTCTGATATTCCGTAGGCTCTTACTTTGTTTATCAGACGACAGTGCGGAACTGTATCGAACGCCTTCCGGAAGTCAAGGAAAATGGCATCTACCTGGGAGCCTGTATCTAATATTTTCTGGGTTTCATGAACAAATAATGCGAGTTGGGTTTCACACGATCGCTGTTTCCGGAATCCATGTTGATTCCTACATAGTAGATTCTGAGTTTCCAAAAACGACATGATACTCGAGCAAAAGACATGTTCTAAAATTCTACAACAGATCGACGTCAGAGAGATAGGTCTATAGTTTTGCGCATCTGCTCGACGACCCTTCTTGAAGACTGGGACTACCTGTGCTCTTTTCCAATCATTTGGAACCTTCTGTTCCTCTAGAGACTTGCGGTACACGGCTGTTAGAAGGGGGGCAAGTTCTTTCGCGTACTCTGTGTAGAATCGAATTGGTATCCCGTCAGGTCCAGTGGACTTTCCTCTGTTGAGTGATTCCAGTTGCTTTTCTATTCCTTGGACACTTATTTCAATGTCAGCCATTTTTTCGTTGGTGCGAGGATTTAGAGAAGGAACTGCAGTGCGGTCTTCCTCTGTGAAACAGCTTTGGAAAAAGGTGTTTAGTATTTCAGCTTTACGCTTGTCATCCTCTGTTTCAATGCCATCATCATCCCAGAGTGTCTGGACATGATGTTTCGAGCCACTTACTGATTTAACGTAAGACCAGAACTTCCTAGGATTTTCTGTCAAGTCGGTACCTAGTATTTTACTTTCGAATTCACTGAACGCTTCACGCATAGCCCTCCTTACGCTAACTTTGACATCGTTTAGCTTCTGTTTGTCTGAGAGGTTTTGGCTGCGTTTAAACTTGGAGTGAAGCTCTCTTTGCTTTCGCAGTAGTTTCCTAACTTTGTTGTTGTACCACGGTGGGTTTTTCCCGTCCCTCACAGTTTTGCTCGGCACGTACCTGTCTAAAACGCATTTAACGATTGCCTTGAACTTTTTCCATAAACACTCAACATTGTCAGTGTCGGAACAGAAATTTTCGTTTTGATCTGTTAGGTAGTCTGAAATCTGCCTTCTATTACTCTTGCTAAACAGATAAACCTTCCTCCCTTTTTTTATATTCCTATTAACTTCCATATTCAGGGATGCTGCAACGGCCTTATGATCACTGATTCCCTGTTCTGCACTTACAGAGTCGAAAAGTTCGGGTCTGTTTGTTATCAGTAGGTCCAAGATGTTATCTCCACGAGTCGGTTCTCTGTTTAATTGCTCGAGGTAATTTTCGGATAGTGCACTCAGTATTATGTCACTCGATGCTCTGTCCCTACCACCCGTCCTAAACATCTGAGTGTCCCAGTCTATATCTGGTAAATTGAAATCTCCACCTAAGACCATAACATGCTGAGAAAATTTATGTGAAATGTATTCCAAATTTTCTCTCAGTTGTTCTGCCACTAATGCTGCTGAGTCGGGGGGTCGGTAAAAGGAGCCAATTATTAACCTTGCTCGGTTGTTGAGTGTAACCTCCACCCATAATAATTCACAGGAACTATCCACTTCTACTTCACTACAGGATAAACTACTACTAACAGCGACGAACACTCCGCCACCGGTTGCATGCAATCTATCCTTTCTAAACACCGTCTGTGCCTTTGTAAAAATTTCGGCAGAATTTATCTCTGGCTTCAGCCAGCTTTCTGTACCTATAACGATTTCAGCTTCGGTGCTTTCTATCAGCGCTTGAAGTTCCGGTACTTTACCAACGCAGCTTCGACAGTTTACAATTACAATACCGATTGCTGCTTGGTCCCCGCATGTCCTGACTTTGCCCCGCACCCGTTGAGGCTGTTGCCCTTTCTGCACTTGCCCGAGGCCATCTAACCTAAAAAACCGCCCAGCCCACGCCACACAACCCCTGCTACCCGTGTAGCCGCTTGTTGCGTGTAGTGGACTCCTGACCTATCCAGCGGAACCCGAAACCCCACCACCCTATGGCGCAAGTCGAGGAATCTGCAGCCCACATGGTCGCAGAACCGTCTCAACCTCTGATTCAGACCCTCCACTCGGCTCTGTACCAAAGGTCCGCAGTCAGTCCTGTCGACGATGCTGCAGATGGTGAGCTCTGCTTTCATCCCGCTAGCGAGACTGGCAGTCTTCACCAAATCAGATAGCCGCCGGAAGCCAGAGAGGATTTCCTCCGATCCATAGCGACACACATCATTGGTGCCGACATGAGCGACCACCTGCAGATGGGTGCACCCTGTACCCTTCATGGCATCCGGAAGGACCCTTTCCACATCTGGAATGACTCCCCCCGGTATGCACACGGAGTGCACTTTGGTTTTCTTCCCCTCCCTTGCTGCCATATCCCTAAGGGGCCCCATTACGCGCCTGACGTTGGAGCTCCCAACTACCAGTAAGCCCACCCTCTGCGACTGCCCGGATCTTGCAGACTGAGAGGCAACCTCTGGAACAGGACAAGCAGCCATGTCAGGCTGAAGATCAGTATCAGCCTGAGACAGAGCCTGAAACCGGTTCGTCAGACAAACTGGAGAGGCCTTCCGTTCAGCCCTCCGGAATGTCTTTCGCCCCCTGCCACACCTTGAGACGACCTCCCACTCTACCACAGGTGAGGGATCAGCCTCAATGCGGGCAGTATCCCGGGCAACCACAGTCGTAGTCCGATCGGGGGATGCGTGGGACGAGCTGGCCGTCCCCGACAAACCCCCATCCGGACCCCCACAGTGATGCCCATTGGCAACAGCCTCAAGCTGTGTGACCGAAGCCAACACTGCCTGAAGCTGGGAGCGAAGGGATGCCAACTCAGCCTGCATCCGAACACAGCAGTTGCAGTCCCTATCCATGCTAAAAACTGTGCAAAGAACGTCTGAACTAATCTACAGAGAGCGCAAACAAAACGACACAAAATTGAAGCGGTTATTAAAATACAAGATTGCCTAGTAAATGCAGTAATGCTGCCACTTGTGCACTGCTGACACACTGCTCGGCGGCGGAAGGAGACTACGCGATTTAACACTATTCGAGTACTAAAACGTGATGCTACAACTCTCAAATACTATAATACGCCCGAAATTTATGAATTAAACAATGCAAGTACCAAAAACACGCAAAGAAATTAAGAATTAAACTATGTAACAAATGAGTGAGCTAGGAGTATACGACTTGCTGCTGCAGCTGCTTATCCAACGGCGGCAGGGAGCACACTGACTGTGACCAACCGACACTGGCCGTTCAAAACAAAAACAGTTGACAGACGACTACGCGAATTTACACTATTCAGGTACTAAAACGCGATGCTACAACTCTCAAATACTATAATACGCCCGAAATTTATGAATTAAACAATGCAAGTACCAAAAACACGCAAAGAAATTAAGAATTAAACTATGTAACAAATGAGTGAGCTAGGAGTATACGACTTGCTGCTGCAGCTGCTTATCCAACGGCGGCAGGGAGCACACTGACTGTGACCAACCGACACTGGCCGTTCAAAACAAAAACAGTTGACAGACGACTACGCGAATTTACACTATTCAGGTACTAAAACGCGATGCTACAACTCTCAAATACTATAATACGCCCGAAATTTATGAATTAAACAATGCAAGTACCAAAAACACGCAAAGAAATTAAGAATTAAACTATGTAACAAATGAGTGAGCTAGGAGTATACGACTTGCTGCTGCAGCTGCTTATCCAACGGCGGCAGGGTTCTGATACTCAAGAACCCGTTCTCAGTTGCGCTTGCGAGTTTAACTGTTGTCGTGACGAATATAATAGTTAGATGTGTGTTTACATGGAGTTGCAGAAAAAAAAACTTTTAAGTTGTTAGGACCGAGCGAGGTGGCGCAGTGGTTAGACACTGGACTCGCATTAGGGAGGACGACGGTTCAATCCCGCGTCCGGCCATCCTGATTTAGGTTTTCCGTGATTTCCCTAAATCACTCCAGGCAAATGCCGGGATGGTTCCTCTGAAAGGGCACGGCCGACTTCCTTCCCCATCCTTCCCTAATCCGATGAAACCGATGACCACGCTGTCTGGTCTCCTTCCCCAAACAACCAACCAATCAACCTTTTAAGTTGTTAACATACTGAAGAAGGCAGTTAGCTTTCAAAAAAAGCAATCACACCCTATGCGCCATCAACCCTAGCGGAAGGGAAAGAAACTCTTGCACAGAGGAAACCAGAGGTAAGTGGCATTTAACACCAACTGCCCTGACACCCACTTCAAAAAAAGTTTTCCATCACCCCGGTTCCCAAAACTCCTGAGACAGACGTTGACTGTGGATATTGTATCACAGACACAGTCCCTTTGACTGTTCAAAGATGTCCCTAAACCCGCCCATAGATGTAAACAATCATGCATGACCAGCGTCTGTTACACGGAGGAGGTCCGACAGCCGATCAGTTCCAGTCATTCCACCAGGAAGGAGATACACGGCTCGTGTTGTTTAACCATGCTTAGACGGTCAATACCGCAGTTCGATCGCGTTCGCACTGCTACTTTAGGCCAAGATGGGCTCTCAACAAGGGAAGTGTCCAGGCGGCTCAGAGTGAACCAAAGCGATGTTGTTAGGACATTGGGGAGATACAGAGAGACAATAACTGTCACTCAGACGGCCCAAGGGCTACTACTGCAGTGGATGACTGCTACCAACGGATTATGGCTCGCAAGCCAGCAAGGCCACCATGTCGAATAATGCTTTTCGTGCAGCCACAGGACGTCGTGTTACGACTGAAACTGTGCGCAATAGGCTGCATGAAGCGCAACTTCACTCCCGACGTCCATAGCGAGGTCCGTCTTTGCAACCACGACACAATGCAGCGAGGTACAAATGGGCCCAACAACATGCCGAATGAACCACTCAGGATTGACATCACGTTATCTTCACCGATGTGTGTCACATATGGTTTCAACCAGACAATCGTTGGAGATGTGTTTGGAGGCAACCCGGTCAGGCTGAAAGCCTTAGACACTCTGTCCAGCGAATGCAGCAAGGTGGAAGTTCCCTGCCGTTCTGGGTCCAGCGTACGCCGCTGGTGGTCATTGAAGGCGCCATAACGGCTGTGCGATACGTGAATGCTATCCTCCGACTGATAGTGCAACCATATCGGCAGCGTATTGGCGAGGCATCCGTCTTCATGGACGACAATTCGCGCCCCCATCATGCACATCTTGTGAATGACTTCCTTCAGGACAACGACATTGCTCGACTAGAGTGGCCGGCATGTTCTCCAGACATGAACCATGCCGAACATGCCTGGGATAGATTGAAAAGGGCTTTTTATGGATGACGTGACCCATCAATCACTCTGAGGGATCTAGGCCGAATCGCCGTTGAGTAGTGGGACAATCTGTACCAACAGTGCCTTGATGAACTTTTGGATAGTATGCCACGACGAATACAGGCATGCAACAATGCAAGAGGACGTGCTACTGGGTATTAGAGGTACCGGTGTGTACAGCAATCTCGACCACCACCTCTAGAGGATTCGCTATATAGTGGTACAACATGCAGAGTGTGGTTTTCATGAGCAATGAAAAGGGTGGAAATGGTGTTTATGTTCATCTCTATTCCAATTTTCTGTACAGGTTCCGGAATTCTCGAAATCGAGGTGATGCAAAACTAACAGCACCTCCAGACTCCAGGCCACATCGACCACATACAAAACGACGAGTAGTATGACAGCCACCATCTCGATTCTATATACATTGCGTAACTGAACGAGCGAGCAAGTTACCTTAACTAGGGAGACTCCACTGACAATCATATTAAGCGGTAACTGATGCTACAGTTGACTTCCAGTTTCGATGCATAAGTTAAAATCTACTTCACGTTTATAACTTCATTCATGTGTAAGATATTGCCCTGTGAAAGCGGATGAATCATTTTGAAACACCTTCTGTAAGCAAAACGAGTAATTACATCTAGGTGTGGTTTTCGTGTAGTTACGCAAACACGAAATAATTTCGAAAACTTTTGTTCTTGTTAGATTTCTTATTTTTTAGGCGGTTCACATGTGCACATTTGAATAATAAAATAGATGTGTTATAACAAACAGAAATGTTACCAAAGTTGATAGTTACATAGTTTTCCTGTGAAACTCCAAACTGTTCCCAAATTTTCGTCATTGCATAAAGCACGTTTTTTTTCTCATATGGATCATAACTATGTCACTATGAGACACTACCACACAGGAACATAGGTCTACACCCAACTAAGTTCATGTGAGTGTAGGTCCATCTGCCGGTGGGAGTGTGTCAGAAGTGACACCAGCCTGCAGACACATACAGCTGCTACTAAACTGGGGCGCAACTTGAGTGCGGCGGGCGCGCCAGACCGGGCGGCCTTTGCCCGCCCCACGGCGCCTCTTTCGACCACAGCCTGCCCGCTTCGAGTGTTCGTACTTGGGTAAGCCATGCTCGAGCGCGGTGGGAGTATGAACGAGCAAAATTTGCTTTTTGCAGACCTCTACCACAATCCAACTCGTTCTGTTCGGAAACAAAAGTACCATTATACACTGCTCGACATTCGCTAAGGAAACAGACATTGTTAAACATGAATAATCACAGTCAATGATAGTCGTCATGAAACACGGTACATACGTAATGGAGGTGGAGCGGTATATTTATAAGAAAACGTGGGTAACGGGAATAATAGAAATAAATAACGTTCATTTTTGACAAAGCTCACATTCCCAACATAAAGGTCGATATCGTTCTCTCAGAAAGAAATATGCCCTCCTCCGGCAGTAATGGACATTTTGCACCTCGTGTTTTTGGTGCTAGCAACCAAACTATTGGGAGTCTTTGGGGGTATTGTTCCAGCCCTCTCTCAAGGTGGTTTTCAGTTGGTTCAAATGGCTCTGAGCACTATGGGACTTACTTCTTAGGTCATCAGTCCCCTAGAACTTCGAACTACTTAAACTTAACTAACCTAAGGACATCACACACATCCATGCCCGAGGCAGGATTCGAACCTGCGACTGTAGCGGTCGCCCAGCTCGAAAGTGTAGCGCCTAGAACCGCCCGGTCACCCCGGCCGGCTGGTTTTCAGTTCTTGCACGGTTCGGGGAGGTGCTATTGGTTGTGACACAAGTCTGCCAAGAACATCCGAGGCTTGCTCGATTGGGTTTAGGCACAGGGAGTACACAGAACATTCCACTTTCTACTTAGTCCGGCACCTCAGTAGGCCTGTGAGGGTGGGATTTGTCGTCCATAAAGAGGGAATCAGGACCTACGGGACCCATAAACAGACGGACACGATCTAGAACAATCTCCCTGCAATACCGCTGCCTCGCGCAAAGATATGCTGCGGTGCTCGGTCATTGTGCATAATGTCTGTCGACACCAAAACAGCCAGTCTATGCTGATGACTTCCATGAACGTTCTGTAGTGTATAACGTGTTCTCCTCTCTCTCCACACCAAGTGGTGACAGAAATCACCTGTCACAGTGAAGAAGGTGTTTCGGAGAGTACTCTGGACCACTATTGCTGGCTGTAACCAACATACTACCTACACTAGCGAGCTCTTTGTCGACGATTGCGGGGCTGAAGTGGTATGCATTTAACAAATTTCCGAACATACGAACCAGCTCGATTTAATCACCTCCAAATGTTTCTGGCAGGGACACGTGTACCGGTAGCTGTTGCAAGGTCTCCAACGATCTGCATAGGAATGGGATGTCTGACCCTTTTCACCACTAGGGCTACGTATCGATCCTCTAGCAATGTCTTGGTCCGTCAATGACCACTATCTTGCTTTCGGATAGCACTTCCCCCTTCAGCGGCCTTTTATAATCACAAGATGATACTTTTGGACCCGCCCATTACTGTGGCCCCAGTAGTAATACTTTCATCGGCTTCGAGCCGTCAAACTGCTCGTCCACGATCGTAAGCATTCAAATGATGTCTTCTGCAAGACATGCTGCCGTACACACGGAATGTCACAGTAATCGGTAGCGCAACCTCCTTCGGGAATACCGTAATACCTGAACTGTTAGAAGCATAGACAGCGTTCGTGTACATGCTTCGCCGCAGTTAACACTTCCCGTCCACTGCATTTTCTTTTAGTATCATTGGTCGTGTATTCCGAAGCAATTGTAGGTTGTTCAGTACTAACTACCAGTTGTCCCTTAACAAGTGTCAGTCGCTCCTTAGAAGTCGTCTTCAACTTTCAGGTAATGTTTCTGACTGAAAGAATTTTCTTTAATATTCCACTTTTCGTTCCTTTAAAGTCGTAATCTAACAGATTACAAAAGGTAATTAAATTTCCTCCTCCTTAATCATGAAAGTTTTGTAGATTTAAATACCATCTAGATATCCAGAGGAATAAAGTCTGAACTGTGATGATGATTTAATTTATAGTTCTTTCTTAAATCGGCCCAGCCGATTACCAGTGCCACCCTGAAATAGTTAGTTAAGCGCCTAGTCGTAAATTACCTGCCTCTAACAAAGAACGCAGTCCTTCGCATGTAAATTTTCAGCAGTACATCGGTTATGAGACATGTTTCATTATTTTCCGTAAACCTGTGCAACTTTTTGACTGCGGTATTGCTTTTTGACAACAGCGCACACCAACGTTTTGTTCTTAAATACTGTAACTTCAGTCAACGTTCAACATCTACGCCCGCTGTACTGTGTTCTTACATAGTGCTGCCATTGGTGATGTAAGCTACAAATAAGTTGATTACATTTGAGATGATCACAAAGACATTTTATGGACAGCTGGAGAAAGTATTTTTAGATTTCCTAGAAACTTTCTACTACTGTCGACAACTTTGGAGAGCTAACTGACTAAAGCTGATATGAATAAGTGCAGACTCTTCCGTATAAGACTTAAATTTTACAAAAGTTTTCATCAACCACTTGAAAGTGAAATATTTATTTTCGTAGGTTGTAGCAGTAACTTTGTGACAGCATACATATCAGTATAAATCAGTATTACAGTTGAATCTGTAGAAAAAGTCTCATCAATGAAATTACGGACGTGTTAGTAGTTTAGTAAAAGAGAAAAAGTTTTGTTTTGCTTCATCACTTTGTTTCTAAATACAATATAGAGTTACTCTCAATACTTTATCAATTGTGTCATGAATTTATTATTTCTCCTACCACTGAACTTGTAAGTAAGTGTCTACTTGTTTGAACTAGTTACCTTGCTTGAAGAGTATTTTGTGAAATGTAAGTGTTGTTAAGAGTTGTTTTCTAATATTGTTTCACTGAACAGATACATAAAATAAATGTGTAGATGGTTTGTTTAACTACCTTGCTTAATGTAGTTTAGTTTTTTTTTCATTCCTACTTCCTTTCTACAAGAGTAAGGCTATAATTAATAAGATTTTATGGAAAAATGAAAATAAACCTCACCAAATGTGCAAACGTTACAATCTCATAAAACTGTGCAAAAGTGTAAGAGAGTTGTAAGCCCAAATTTCTGACAAAAGGATTGTACTCTGCTTTCCTTGACTAAAAATTCGTGTCGCACTGTTATTCTGAGCTGCGGGTTAATGTTGCACGTTACGAATATCTCTCTCCACACAAAAATGTTAGTGCTATCCAAATTGAGGAATGAATGGTATAAACGTCCTTATGTGCGGAAATTAAATGCCACAGAACATATTTGTATAATACATGAAAAGTATTCGCAGTTGCGAATGTGGATTACCATCACCTGTATAATGGAATGATGGCAATGAAATCTCTTCCTGGACTGGGACTCAAACCCTGATTTCTCGCTTATTGCGAGCGGTACATTACCGATAGGGTACAGTACACGACTCACTGCCAGACCCATCCTTCTATACATCGTCAGCCATGGCCTACAACCAGCACTCGTCCATCGATTATGTTTATTCAGGGGAGACATTTTTACTTGAAGGTCGCTTGCCCAGTAATGGCGGATAAATATGATTTTGCAGAGCTGGCATGTCCGAAGGATCTTTGCATCGTAATTCGGAATAACACAGGCATTGCAATATCGTAAATTTGTATAAGGTTTGTTACAAAAGGTGCGAATAATGTCACCAAGTAGACCACCGGAGGATATGAAATTTACAAAGAAAAAAAAGAAAGAATCTTGTTATTTAACGTTGTTAGTGGACAGTCAGAAACAATCACAGAGATAAATAACTTCGCCCTTCGTGGGCAAGTGTTGTACCAACTGACCCTCCCCCCCACCCCCACCCCCACCCCCACTCCACTCCCAAGCACGACTCACGATCCGTCCTCACAGCTTTACTTCCACCAGCAGATCATCTCCTACCTTCCAGACTTCGCAGAGACTAGGACTCCTAGACGAAAGTATAACTCATAGACATGGCTTAGCCACAGACTGGGGAATGTTTCCTGAATGGATATTCATTACGTAGCAGAGAGTGCGCTGATAATAAACATACTGGCATATTAAAACTGTGTACTGCATCAGGACTTGAACCCAGGCATTTCCCTTTAGCAGGCAAGTGCTCTACCAACTGAGCTCTCCAAGCACGACTCACGGCCAATTCTCACATCTTTTTGTCCACCAGAGCTTGGGTGGCTCCGTTGGTAGAGCATTTGCCTGCGAAAGGCATTCAGCACACAATATTAACATGCCATCATTTTGATGCACTGTCATTGAACTGATACAAGTATGAGTATTTATTGATTTCAGAACAAAATCGAGTTAAAAATCTAATGGCATGTTATTGTATGTAGTAGTATACTGTGTGTATGGCCCACATTGCTATTAGAAATAAAGAAGGTATGAGCTTCCACGTACCGATGCCATGTTGAGCAGTTCCATTTTCGAGAACTGGAAGTAAATGTAGCATGTTTCCGGTGTTCAGTACAAACGATTAAGGGCAGGGTGGATCTTATGTCTCATGTCCCCCTCCTAGTATCGTCGGTGTCTAGCATAATTGTGTCGTTACACTGCATAAAACTATATCAAACCATCAAATAACGACACTTTAGTGAGGATGAGACGAGTGTATGCTTCTGTACAAGTCCTGTTTCTTCCTGTCTATTAGGTCCTTATGTGACACGTGAGGCGTTCTGCAGCACGACACATCTGTACATACTTTATAAATTTTTGCATTAATGTTTTGCAGAAAGAGGGGTCCCCATGCTCAGGCAGGCGGTGACTGACAGCCTGTTAGTTTTTAGCCGTAAATGTCACATCACTTCATGCAGCATAACAGTGTGCCTCTCATTTCCAAAACTGAGACACGGTTAAGTCAGGAATGAGTCTATGTATGCATATGTTAGATGGGGTGCTACGTGTAATGTACTTTGTGTCCTAACACTCAAAAGAAAGACATCATGCAGTATGGTAATGAGTAATCATGGGCAGGGTGGTATTTGCAGAGCACTGGCGGTGGTGAAGCCATACAGGAAAATACAACGACAAACATTTCTAAAATTCGATTTAATTGTGAAACCATGTATCTGACTTCATCTGGACCTATCGTTCCGTAGAAGTGAAAAGGTGTGTACCAACATTCCTAACCGATAATGTAGCGCTGGCCAATTGAGACATGTACTGTGAAGATGAAAAGCGGCTGGGTACACAGAACCTAGCAGTCAGTTGCGAATATGCGGTGTAACAGCCTGTGGCTTATGGCTACAGAGTCTGTATCTCTGCAGCATGGGAAGTGGTGTGGTGCTGGCGATGTGGCAGTGTCAGCAGGGTTGGTGCCGTCCATTGCCTACAATCTTCCGGCATGGCACTCCACATTGGTTAAATAAAGATGCAAGTGCATACCTGTTCCAGTCCTATCCAACTACACACTCCAGGGGCAAGTGTTCGACAGCTATACATGCTGCACCAGTGAGTTGCATAAATTTAAAGTTAAGAAAAATCGTTCAGTTCTGACACTCAAGTCACCCGAGTGCTGTAAGTTACCCCACAAGTCCTTACGCGTCTGAATTAATAATGTCTTAGAGAAAACATTTTAAGTAGATCAGTTCTGCATATGGCAGTCAAGTGAAGACTCGTTACTTCCCCTTTGTTGCAGAATGAACAGGTCGTCATCTAGGATTTTGACATCATAGAGCTGAACCAGTATCCCTGGTCAGCCATCTTGAATTCTATACCTAGCACAATGGACCTACTTTCAACAACAGGACAATGAACCATCTCAGATATATTAATTTCTCGCTAGTTTATACTTAGGACAGTAGCGCTATTTCCTCGGTGATGTTTTAGGAGCCGGGGAGACACCTGTAGAATATTAAATTTATTACCCTATTTTAATTTCCAACAATTTTTTGAATTTCTTTTTAGTTTGTACATGTGGCAACTGGCCTATGTCAGGGAAAATGTGGCAGCAATGCATAATCCCATTGGTGATGTCACTGAAAATCTTGCAGTCATGAAGTTGGCGTCAGAGCTGTCCTTATTGCACTACTCCGGGTGACTGAAGAAAAGTGAAAGTGCCTGCCGTATCTTAGAAGGGTAATTGAACAGACCAGCAAAATTAAAGAACGATATACTTTCTGCTGGAATGCTGCAAGGTTCTTGGGCATAGTCGAACGTCGAATATAATAAATTTCCCTCAATCATAAAAGCTTCTGTCCACCATCGGTCATTCGAAACACAATTTGCCCTTTTCTCTCGTGATATCTTGCTAATAATGGATAACCGGTAAGAGCCAGATTAGATATTCTTACATATCCTGAAAGCATTTGATACAGTGCCCCATTTCGGATTGTTACAGGAAGTTCGAGCATACGGAGTAGATTCTCAGACATGTGAGTGGGTGGACGCCTTTTTAAATAATATAAACCAGCACGTTGTCCCGAACGCTGTGAGTTCATCGGACAGAACGGTGTCTTCAGGAATGCCTAAGGGAAATGTGATAGGGCTGTTCTTTTTCTCTATGGATGTGAAGCAAACTGCGACTGTTTGGTGTTGACGTTGTAGTGTACGAGAAAGTGTCGTCGCTGAGTGTCTGTAGAAGGATACAGGATGACTTAGAAAGAATTTCTCTTTTATGTGATGGAAGGAAGCTTTCTCCAAATAGAGAAAAATGTAAGCTAATGCAGATGAATGAGGGAAACCATTCAACGTAATTCAACAACTCTTAATCAGTTTTAGTATGGCTTTAGGAATTATAACTCCACCACTGACAATATGACCTTGCTGGTGCCGGCTGAACATGCGGCTTTCCTGCTCAAGACCATCTGGCAGATGTGTTTTTCGAGAAGATGTATCATTCTACTTGGAGGCACAATACCTTTGGAATTATCCATCCATGGAACATCCAGGGACGTCTTCAAGCTTGTATGTATTTCTCCTCGGTCTACTCTGACCTCACGTAATATTATAAGCCCAGTCGCAGCTAACTGAACAGATAATTTCATATAACAAAACGATATCTCTCAGAATAGTGATTTGTGACCCAGTTTTTTATTGCAGTGAACAGATCAAAAGTCCTGTCAAGATCTCTTTGTTTTTGAACGAGTTGTTAACTTTTTGTCCTTCATTTAATCTTGCAGCAACACTCACCAGCTGCTGACGACAATTAGGAGACTGGTGGAATGGACACAAAATTGAATTTTCGTTTTTCGACAGAAAAAACTGTGTAAATCTTTTTTTAATGGTTCACGTTGTGTTTCTTGCACTCTGAAACTTAAAATGCGGGACAATATTTTTAATTTTAACGATATGATGTCTCTTCACTTTCTTGCAGATGCTCACGTCAGTATCACACCAGACTGACTCGAGACTTTGATGCCTCAAAGCTCTCAGTATTTTAAAAAATATTGCATGGCGAATCTGGTGAGCCGACAGGTGCAGTTTGCTCTAATGTTAGAGACCTTTCGTGCGGCACTAGCTATATTACGACTGCACAAGGTACAGAACTGGCAGACCTCAGGGTAGGGAATACAGTGCGCAATCAGGGAATTAGGCTGGTCACGAGCGCAATACCTTACCTTTGGATCTGGTTATCGAAAGCTTCCCAATATAGGGTAACTATTCGTGGTGCGACAAGCGTACAAAATATGTTTCGTGTCCTCTCGTGAAGCGGTTTTCCAGTTATCATCCACGAGCAGCGTGACAGTTTAGCATGTCTGCAAAGAATCTTTTTCCTTAAATGAGCGTTGCGAATATTAATGCCTTACTCAAGGATGAGAAATCACTACCCTAGCCTGTAAGAGGCGTAGAATTATTTTAAATACGATGCATTTGAGAAAAGAATGCATTCAAATTTTATTTTTAGGCACTTATTTGATAATACTTTAGACGATCACAACAACAGAATATACAGACAAGTCAAAACATGGAGTACCACATGGCTGCTCAGTAGTTTTTTTGATCGTGTCTCCATGATCTACTTACCAAGTATGTTCACAGCATACCATGCTACATTGTACTTGATCCTGAAGGCGCTGGGCTATATGAGACGGACAAGTCGAAGATGCTTCTCATCTGCTCGGACTCTCATTGTGTGCTCTAAAGGTGCTTGAGGAAACATACAGGACATAAGAAAATTTCAGACAGTATTTATAAAACTCTTCTGTTGTTCCAACAGCATGGCGATGTGATCGTATTATGACGGCCGCTTGAGAGCACGAGGTTAAATAAGCTGACATAGGAGCATGGGAGGCCTTAAGGAGTGACATAGCTGGACAATTTGACATTCCAATACAGTTTTAAACTCGATGCTGCGCCATAGAATGGAAAAAGGTGAAGCAAAAGCTGCTGGTTCTGAAACTAACTATCCGTCAGAGCGTTCCTCCTGCCGATCAAACTATCGAAGTGAAGTACTAAAAAATGATTCAAATGGCTCTGAGCACTATGGGACACAACATCTTAGGTCATAAGTCCCCTAGAACTTAGAACTACGTAAACCTAACTAACCTAAGGACATCACACACCCCATGCCCGAGGCAGGATTCGAACCTGCGACCGTAGCAGTCCCGCGGTTCCGGACTGCAGCGCCAGAACCGCACGGCCACCGCGGCCGGCAGTGAAGTACTACTCACAAGTCTACGTACTAGAGGAAGAGGAGACAGACCTCAAGCTCGGATTAGGAAAGGATGGAGAAGGAGCCGGCCGAAGTGGCCGTGCGGTTAAAGGCGCTGCAGTCTGGAACCGCAAGACCGCTACGGTCGCAGGTTCGAATCCTGCCTCGGGCATGGATGTTTGTGATGTCCTTAGGTTAGTTAGGTTTAACTAGTTCTAAGTTCTAGGGGACTAATGACCTCAGCAGTTGAGTCCCATAGTGCTCAGAGCCATTTGAACCATTTTTTTTGATGGAGAAGGAAATCGGGCGTGCCCTTTCAAAGAAATCATCCCGGCATTTGCATGAAGCGATTTAGGGAAATTACGAAAAACCTAAATCATGATGGCCGACCGAAGGTTTAATCCGTCGTCCTCCCGAAAGCGTGTTGAGTGTGGTAACCACTGCGCCACCTAGCTTGGTCTGTGTAGCTTCTTTCCACATGGATTTTTGAACCCGATCCACTCGTCTGTAGTGCTACGGGACACACATATAGGTACTTCATGTTTTACCCGAATGCGTTTAGTATTCTGACGCGATGATAGAAATAGTCTTAAGTGGAGACCCGCATACTATTTTAGATGACTACAAGACGAGTGTGATTTGTGTTTCGAAATTATGTGAATCGTCCCGACTCCAGCCTAAATTCTAAGGTTTCATCTAATACTGTGTTATGGAGTTGATGGCACATCCTTGTTTACTCCGGAGATAGAGCAGCAAGAATTACTACTGTACTGTTTTGCATCTTTCATTCCATATTTTCTGTCTTAATTCATAGGCTTAGAATTGACGATTGTATTAATATTAGTCTCTCTCTCTCTCGGTCTCTCTCGGTCTCTCTCTGTCTCTCTCTCCCTCTCCCTCCTTCTCTCTCTCTCTCTCTCTCTCTCTCTCTCTCTCTCTCTCTCTCTGTGTGTGTGTGTGTATGTGTGTGCGTGTGATCTTCAACTTTTAGTTAACTAGTGTATCGTAACTCATGAGTAATTCTATAATACGTCAAATCATCTACTTCAAAATCTGAAATATTGTACCAAACCATGTAGTTTCCACAGATAACCTGAAGATGGCAACCACGCCGAAATAGGTCTTTTGCAATAAAAAAATTATTTCTACATAGCAGCATCTTGATCTCATAGCATAATGTACGATGTACGTATATGACATATATGACGCAGCGGTCTCGATGAGTACAAAAAGGCGCCTTTGCCAGCGGATTGTATCCCATATCGTCGGCAGAAATCATTCCCAGTTCGTCTCTGCTCCTATTACATACTTTCCTTACAATACCACCTGACGAACCGTAAACTGGCGGCGTACAGCCTCGCGTTGGGATAAAAAAAAATGGCTCTGAGCACTATGGGACTCAACTGCTGAGGTCATTAGTCCCCTAGAACTTAGAACTAGTTAAACCTAACTAACCTAAGGACATCACACACATCCATGCCCGAGGCAGGATTCGAACCTGCGACCGTAGCGGTCCTGCGGTTCCAGACTGCAGCGCCTTTAACCGCACGGCCACTTCGGCCGGCGTTGGGATCATAATGTTCTGGCTCACCAGAGTATATCGCCATAACCCATCTCGGCATCTTCAGTCTTTGTCTACATTAATAATATTTTCAATCAGCTCTTCGTTGATACTTGGCTACAAACCAAATCCATTTCTCCACATTGCTATGCTTTGCATTCCAGTATTTCGTCTTTAAACGATTAGTTTACTATAATAATCTCCAATCAATAGCTTCCTCTATTTTGCATGTAATATAGATTTTAAATTTATCCAGTTTGTGTTTCGGATAGGATGGTCTCTATTATTTGAAACTAATGACGAAACTTCAGAAGCATCACTGACTCTTTTCTTTCGCCCCCACCTAATCTAAGACACAGTTTACCACAGGGTTTTCTCACCTAGCTTATAGAGTCGTACAGTTTTCAACCATAATTGAGGACTAAAGATTCAGGCAAAAGAGTTGGTAATCAAGATACCCTTACTTCATTTAATCAACGACGACGCATTTCAGTGCAGTCTAGGGACTATGATAAATTAATATTAATGTTGAAGCCTGCAACAATTTAGCAAAACCAAACGGATTTGTACGAGTGGTAGGAGAAGCGTGGCAATTATTACTGACAAATGATATTGCATGCTTGTTTCTAAATACCCGTAACTATGATCAAGTTACAACGACTAAACAAATTTAATTGCTTTGCGTTTTGCTTTGTTCTATTTGCTTCCACGTTATTATACGTTATTATGAATTGCATCTATACTACACTCATCAGCGTGTTACAGAGCTTAATTTTTCACTTCATTATTCTCCAAATGCGATTTTTTATTCGTGTCTCCGTTATGTATTGCAAATACAGTAATAAATTACAGACTGAATGAAAATTATAGACTGAAGTCAAATACCACAAGTTTTTTGAAAGCAGTCATTTTGGGGTTAGACGAACTGTGACAGTATGGAAAACAACATTTTTGTATCACACAAAAGAGAGCCGGGAGTTTTAAAGTTTCGCTTGTGGGACGGTGAGATGTGCCGACATCTGATCGAATTTTCCCGGCGGATTAGCGATGAGAGTCAGAATGCCGGCTAGCCAGTATGTGGTTTTTAGGACGTTTCCCACATCTCACAAGATAAATACTGGACTGGCACTTAAGTCGTGATACTGTTACACGATTCGCAAACGTTTAGAAAAACGTGTAGAAAAGCTTCGCTCACCTTCACATGAAAAACATTATTCACAGACATTTGGGGTACACATAAACCGTCCACAGGCAATAGGGTGGTGACAGGGATGGCATCCGGTTATCCCTTAATTTAGCCATGTCAGATCCGTTCATACGCATGTCGATGTCGCACAAAGTGTCTAGGAAAGGAAGTAGACCTGTAAGTCATTCGTACTTGCAATGTCGGCGCTTGTAGAGTGTCTGTATTTTCATATAACAATGCCCTTCATACCTGCATGCATGTCTGAAGGACACTGTATTGTGAAGATACAGACACTGAACAGACACAGAGGCGATGGGCTAAAGTAACGATAAAATACTTATCTCGACCCGTGCGGAAATCACGAAACGTGCGAGCCTAAGGGTCAAGGACTCCGTGCTATAGGGAAGTTTGGATAGGTCCTAGAGGCAGGCTCAGACAGTTTAAGTGGTTTAGGTAACCGCTTGTGATAAACGGAAAATCTGGTAAGGCACAAATTTTCATTTGTCACAAACATGTGACATTAATCCGGATTCGCAGAATTGAATCAGTTTGGTACATACTATAAGGGCTTAAGTTTTTGGTAAAAAGAACCAACTAAAGGGAAAGTAGTACCATTCTTAAAAACAGACACATATCACATCGACAGAATACTAAGAATACACGATATAGACATAGTATTTCAACTGGCAAGAAAGGTGCGTGAATACTTGACTTCCGCCATGCCCGCATCTCGTGGTCGTGCGGTAGCGTTCTCGCTTCCCACGCCCGGGTTCCCGGGTTCGATTCCCGGCGGGGTCAGAGATTTTCTCTGCCTCGTGATGGCTGGGTGTTGTGTGCTGTCCTTAGGTTAGTTAGGTTTAAGTAGTTCTAAGTTCTAGGGGACTGATGACCATAGATGTTAAGTCCCATAGTGCTCAGAGCCATTTGAACCATTTGAACTACCGCCATGCCGCTTGCAATGGCAAGAGTACACAAAATTCCTTTCACCTACTGATCAGTGTACATGGGAACTACAAAAAGAACTATTAACGCCGGGCTTATGGAACACAAGAGCAGTTGTCTGCTGGGACACATGGATAAATCAGCATAACTGCTCATGCATTGGGATTCTCTGATACTGTAGTTTTACCAACGTGCAATCATAACCATGCTGGAAAATGCAGATAGATCATAGAAATTCAAAACACAAAAATAAATTTAAGGAATGACTGAAATGAGATAAGCTGTGGACATTAGCGCTAAATACAACAAGCAACACCTAACTCTCTCACAGTACAAGCTCCATCACTAACGCCGTCGGGACTTTGCGATCTCTGGAGGTTGTTAGATGATTCCACGACAAACCGTTGTGCGATTACGTGTGAATAATTCAGCCGGGTGAGCAAGTTTTATTTTCAAAATCAACGAATGAAGTCTTTATAGTCTCTGACGATGTCTCCTGCATTAGGAGACTAAACCGTAGGCAGAGGAAAATTCCTTTGACTGCAACCTGATGCACATATAACTGAAACCACAAAAATAGTATGTAATAAACTTTGTTCAGAGGCGTTGAGTGAGTGGTATTCTAAATCGTGGTTATTGTGTGCCTGGTCGCGTCTAGGAATTCAATAAAGGAACATGTCCTGTTATAACACCACTGCAACGTCACTCAAACGGACACCGTTCCATATGCGGCAAATAATATGCGAAAACATACCTGCCTGATGGAATATTTAGTCTTAGGCCTAAAACCTCCTAGTACAGCATTAACAATATCATTTGTGGAGTTTTACAGATGGCATCTTCTTTTACGAAGCTACAAAGTCTGTTGCAACACCTTCTTGATATCCATGACTTACGTAAAGCTTTATTAAAATTAACAGATATGCAGTACATTGTTCTACGCAAAATAACTGTTATTGAAAGAATTCAGTAAAATAATATATTAAGACGTTTGCAGCTACCACAAATAAAAGTTGTAAACGGCAAACTGAAAACTTTGGAGGATGTTAGCCATATGTCAATGGGGAGCATACCACACACTCTCCAAAGGATGAAATTGCGTGGATTTTATCTTCTGCCCGATCCTCAAGATAATGTGCTTCCCTGGGAAGGGGCTCTCCCTGTGGTTGCTGTGAGGACCGGAACACATCGACGGAGTGACTCTTTTGCAGAGAGATGTTTTTATGGAGCCTGGGTCTCTTACTGGGGAAAGCACATTAAAATTCTGTTCCTTATCCAGCAGACTAGCAAAGCATTCTGTAGTCTACGACACGTGTTACTAGGAATTAGGTGTAATGCATAAAGACAGGTCGAAAAAACTATGACCAGACACTTTTTTATGATAATTTAATTTTTCTTTACCCGTTTCAGGCTAGTTTGTACATCTTCAGACAAGTCTAAGTTGGGTTGTACTACGACAGTTTTGTTGTGAGTTGGCGAAGCGAACGAATGTGTAACCAAAATGTCTGGTCGTAACCTTGCCTGACGCTGGCAACCTCGCGGTAGAGGGCCCATAAAACACACACACGCCTAGGATAAAATGTAGGGTATTGTACTTTCAAATTGCACAGTCAGCAATCGTGATAATCTAATATATAAGAAACTATCAGTCTCGATTGCGGTAATGAAACCAACCTTTGCCTAGGTTTCAACCCAAATAATTGAGCCTTCTCCAGAAGATATACCTGAATCTATAATTTGTCTAGGAGGGCATGGTCTAGAAATAAAACTATTCAGGCTGTTTTAGTTTTATTTCTAGACCATGCCCTCCTAGAGTAATTATAGATTCAGGCATATCTTCTGAAGAAGGCTCAATTATTTGGGCTGAAACCTAGGTAAAGGTTGGTTTCATTACCGCAATCGAGGCTTATAGTTTCTTATATACTAAATCAAGGTTAGTTTGTGAGGTGGTAGCTCCGTTGTGAGTTCTCCAAGCCAAAGAATGTGAAAGCAAGAAGCTACCTGAATCTTCCTGGGCTCCGCAGTAAAGTTAATTTACTGCATCCCCGAACAAGTGTCACTCCGCTCCACTGTTCCAATCTCTTTGTTGTGCGAGCAGCCTAGAATGACGTCCAAAGGAAGTTAGTCTCCTACCTCTTACCAGCCATTGTTCAGTGCCAGAGTACGGAATCCTCCGTGCATCGACAATAATGTAAATCACCTGGAAGTCTCTACCCGCTCCTACAAACGACTATGTATAGTTGATTTGCCTCTACAGATCAGTGCATGCCGATAATCATTGTACAGAGAAAATGTCCAACTCTTATGTGAAGACAGATGCCTATAATAGTTCATGGGTGCCATTTAGATGTGCTCTATCGAACTATAAACATTTTTGTGGTGTCACCTCAAGGCACCACACTTGTTAGGTTGTAGGCTTCAAATCGGCCGTGGTCCGTCAGTACATATCGGAACCGCGAGTCGCCACTGTCGACGGTAGCAGACCGAGCGCCGCCACTCGGCTGGTCTTACGAGACAAGCTACCGCACTGGCCAGTTCTACAGCCGTCTTTAATAGGAATGGTTCACTCGATATCTCGTTATAACTTCAAAGATCTCATTTGCAGAGACGCTAGTTAGCATAGCCTTCAGCTAAGTCAGTAGCTACGACCTAGCCGGGCGCCACATACAGTTTAAGCATTGACAATTGATCTATATGTGTGAAGCAATCAATTGTAAAGAAGTATTGGCAGTTCAGTCTATAATAGCACTTGTAAATATTATTGTACAAAATCAAGATCGACGTTCACCGCTGATGCTGAATTGAAGCTAATTATTTAATTGTATTACTGTCAACTAACTTTCTAATCACCTAAGAAGTTCCAGGTACATCCCGTCAAGTATAGTTCATTGATCCTCACGTCAGCATACGTGATCAACGCGTGCAATTAATGGCCACACCTCGTGATCAGACTAAGAGTCAAATTGCGTGACTCAGCCGAGCCACCCTTTTTCCATGTGGCCCATAGTTCCGCTTCATACATAACTGGTTTTCCCTCTCATTCCGTGTAAACGACACTCATACTTACACCGAGGTGACGAAAGCCATGATATAGCGATATGCAGGTATAGAGATTACTGTAGTACCGCGTACATGAGGTGTAAAGGGGCAGTGCATTGGCGGATGGTCACACGAGGGGAATGAGCAGATTTTGTAGTTGGAGCTGGACGCATGGCACATTCCGTTTCGGACATCATTAAATAACTCACTATCCCGAGATCCGCAGTGTCAAGTGTGTGCCGGGAGTACCAAATTTCAGGCATTACCTCTCACCACAGACAACGCAGCGGTCGACTGCCTTCAGTTAGTGGCAGAGAGCAGCGACGTTTGCATAGTGTTGTCATTGCTAACATACAAGCATCACTATGCGAAATAACGGCAGAAATCTGTCCGGACATAAGACTAGCGTAACCGTTAGTGCAATACGGTGAAACATGGCGTTAATGCTTTATGTCAGCAGACCACCGACGCGGGTGCCTTTGCTTACAGCACGACATCGCCTGCCACCCCTCTCCTGGGCTCGTGACCATATCGGTTGGCCGCTGGAGGACTGGACAACGTGAACAGGTCAGATGAGTCGCGACATCAGTGTGTAAGAGCTGATGGTAGGGCCTGAGTGTTGCGCAGACCCTACCAAGTCTTGGACCCAAGTTGTCAAGAAGGCACTGTGTAAGCTAGTGGTAGCTGCATAATGGTGTGGGCTTTGTTTACATGGATCGGTGACTGGGACTGGTTATGTTCGGCTACTCGGAGACGATTTGCATCGATTCATGCACTTAATGTTCCCAAACAACGATAGAATTCTTATTGATGCCAATGCAACATGTCACCGGGCGATTGGTTTCGAGAGCATTCTAGACAATTCGAGCTAATGATCTGGCCACCCAGATCGCCCGACACGAATACCATCGAATATTATTGGGACATAATCGAGATGTCAGTTCGTTCACATAATCCTGCAGCAGCACACTTTCGCAGTTGTGGACAGCTATAGAGGCAGTATGGCTCAATATTTCTGCAAGGAACGTCCCACGACTTGATGGGGCCAACGACTTTGAGTTGCTGCAATACGCCGGGCAAAAGAGGGTTTGACGCATTATGAGGTGCTATCCCATAACATTCATCACCTCACTGTATTGTCTGTTGGTAAAGAGACAATGTTCAAGAATACCTGAAACCGTACATGCGGAAACAGTTAGATCCACGGGCGTCAAATCCTACACATCATACGTTAAGTGTGCCCTATCCCAACATACTAATACGAGTGTTGTCGTCCTCATTACTTTTCCACGGTTTTTTTTATGTATATTGGACCTATTCGTCAACACTCAACTGTGCTGGTATTTTCGGGTTGCCCTTATACACACCAAATCAGAACATTAAGTTTTCAACATACCGCTACATTATGAACAAATGCATCGCAGTTCCTTGCGAGACATGTTATTGACAAGTTTCACATGCTAAATGGGCAAATGAACTAGAAAAGTGAAATGTTTATGGTTCTTGATGGTGTGAGCGTGACGTGCTGGCTCTCGGTAGTGAAGATTGCGAAACACTTACCACAGTTATTTACTCGACACAGAAACGTTGTACAATCTATTTTACGCCTCGTATAGCGTTAAACAAACCAACAGACTGTGTCGTTAATAACTGGTACTTACTTTAAACTATATGGAAAATTTCTATGGAACCGCGAGTGGCTTTAGATATCTGTGCCGCTAGCAAACACAAGTTAAGACACAGATAGAAGATCCAAATAAGTGTAATGAGTTGAAACCACTGAAGAAGCAACAGAAGTTGCGGAATAGATTTCGCAAATTGTGAGATGCGCAGGCACAAGCAGCGTTACGGCTAAAAGCAAAACTTATTCAAGACTAAGTAAAGTACGCCAGGACGTGACCTGGCGCATATCTCTCGATGTGACCTCGTGGCCACGTGTCTCACCTCGTCTCTCCGTCTTTCCTGCGCTCCCCGCGCTCCCCAAAACCGACGACTTGGAAGGAAGATCCATGACTTTCGCAACAGAGACGAGCAAGAATTTCTTTGAATACACCAAAACGCAGGGAAATCCTGCTAAGAGTTCTCTGCTATTGCTCGCTGTGCATCAGTTAACTAGAGGCTGGTACACTGTATCTGCTGTGTCGTCACTCACTAGCTATGACATTAACGTCAGCTCACCGATGCCACTGAAAATATGATTGGATGACAACATCCGTGATGTAAAATCCAGAAATTTTCACACGGCAGAGAAGGCAAAATGGAGATTTCGAGTGTTTGCATCAGCTGAGAGGATGCGCAGCTTGATCACGTCAGCAAAATTCGGGAAACTGTGGTTGCTTTGCTCTAATTTCAAACGACAATGTCAATGCGTGGACGGTGTAACCAAGTCAGCTTTCGGCTGAGCAGGTCGGCGAACCCACAGCCCAAAATAGTCATGTAAACTTTCCAGTATCCCGCGTGCCAAAACCACCCAGACTTCTCTAAATAAATCTGCTGTGCCCTCCCTCAGATAGGAGAAATTCAAGAATCTTACTCCAGTAGCCACTAGCTATGTATTTCCATCCATAGAAGTTAAGGAAATGCAGCTGCAAAATTTAATTGGTATCACAAAGCAATTTCTGACGGTATAGTCACAGCAGAAATAATATTCTTTTCACATCATTTCCCAGTTTTCTGTATTTCTGTGGAAAATTACAACAAATATTATTTATACACAACAGTATTGTCAAATATTGAGGTATAGTATCTGGCAAGAGAAAATTATTAACAGTTTTTGCATACAAAATGAGTATGTAGCCTACAAATGATAATATCACACTTCGCACACCGATATTGGGTTTTTCTGCCTGCCTATCTTGGACATACATCACATCTATATTTTCTTGGTGGTTCTTCACTGGGGTCAAGTTGAAGTGTATGTATCCCTAAGAGCTTGTGTGTGATGGCTTGCAGCTCTCAATGAACATGCCTAAAATCTTTGCGTTGCAAAAGAGGGAGAATTACATGTTTCCTAAGTAGTAATATTGTTTCTCTACCGTTTGTTTCCTCGGAATTTTCAGGAGGCTTTAACGCTTTCGCACTTTTGCACTAGCAATGTTCAATATGGTCGCCTACTCGTTCGTCTAGACGCTGAGTAGTGGGCACAAAACTGATCCAGAAAGCCAACTCCACATTTCGCACTGTTTTAGTCATTTATCATGTCTAACTTTCCGTTTTCTTTTCTTAAGTCTTCGTCATGGTGCATTGCCAATTGTAATACATCTTTCAGATTTTTTTAGGGACATGTGAACAAACTATCATGTCCTGTTATGATGTTGCTTACACCATGTACACAAAAGCTTTACACAAAAAATGAGTAGGAGATTCACATTTGTGCATTATCTTTATGGCGTCTTTTCCTGACCATCTTGGCGTGTGTATCTTGATACTGCATCATCTATGAAATAGAATCAACATTTAGTCAAAAATGACGTTTTCACCTGGTGCATCTGCTAAGCAGCTGACGTGCAGTTAGAAACAAATGCGAGGGCGTGCTGAAAAGAAATGCCTCTGAAATTTTCTTTTCTGTTCCCAATATCGGTTAAGATATTACATGCCATGCATATTAATCGGTCGATTTTCCCGCTCCACTGACGCAAATTGCCACCTTCTGCCGCTAGAGAGCTGCGAATTACAGCGTGTAAGATGGTAGTGTGTAATGGAACTATGTAGGTGCGTGAGAAACAGAGTGCTGTAATCGAGTGTCGGATTCTAAGAGCTCGTGCATACATGGAATATCCTCTACTTTAGCATGGCAATGTCAGACCACACACGAGCGCTGTAACATATGCAATTATCCAACGTCTTGGGTTCGCTCTCGTCGATCATCCTCTGTACAGTCCTGATTTGGCCCCATTCGATTTAAATCTGTATACAAATCTTAAAGAACACTTTCTAGGACTTCGCTCGGATACTGATGAAGCAGTGCAAGCAGAGATGAGGTTGTGGCTCAGTTAACAACGCCAAACATTCTACAATAAAAGTATCAACAAACTAGTCCCTCGTTGGGAGAAATGTGTTCGTCGCCATGGTGACTATGTTGAGCAATAAATTCGAGGAAATGAAGAGTAAAGACGCGGAGTTTTAAAAATGTCGATTTTATTTAAAATGCTTTAAGAGTTTTCACATAATAAAATCGGGTGCACGCCCTCTTAGATTTCATATTTCACTCACGGCTGCTTGTTTGTCGTACAGTTCTCTTTCTGCTCTGGTGGAATGATCAGAAAATCGGAGACAAGGCAGAATGAACAAAAACCGTGTTACTCTCATGGTTGCGCGGAATATGCCCCGGTCAGTAATATCCGATGTCAGTAATGCCATAACATCTTCATGTTCTCACATCATACACCCTGATAAATATATCAGCCCAACAAAGCCTTTAAGTCAACCTAACCTAAGCCTCAGGTGTATGATGAGCGTGTTCTTTGACGTAATTACTACTTGCTCTCGTTTTGTCATTTGTGTAAAACAGAATAGTATTCGTTGGTCAGAAACAGATAAGTACGAGACTTGTATCAAATTTCCAGGCTCAATTTTCCTTGCAACACCTTTTAGTCCTGGTAGGTGGACCGTTATGTTTTCGGCTTGAGTTCGGGTGCGGAGTTTACACGTTTTAGATAATTTAAAATTAGGCTTTTTACCACTGTAATAGTCTGTTGCGTTGGGGTCTTCATCTTTATTGTCTTCAGTACATCTATCTCAAGAGGCTTCACACTCTGAATGATGGTTACTGGTGATAAACTGAGATCCACAATAAGTGTGGAGCAATGAATGTGGTCTCTATTTCAGCTTTTGTTCGAGGCCTGCTTGGTGGTTTTCGGGAAATTATTGTGTTGAAAAATTAAATTATTCCGTTAAGTAGGATATGCAATATGATTAGTAACGAATCAACCCTTTTAATATTTCGATCTTCAACCTAAAGTTAACTTTGAAAAATTAAGTAACTTAATAACAGAAAAAAAATCATTCGATACCGTTTAGAATACTTTGTTTGCTTGCAAAACTTCATCTATGTCCACGTAACAGACCTGTTTCATTACTTGAACGTTTCCTATTTTTTAATTGTCGACCGGCATAACCCAGTGTCACTAAAATATGTTTGAATGTAAATTTCTTTTGGGTTGGTTAGGGATAGTGTAGTCTGGAACCAATATACGTCTAGATCAATTTGGGAAACATCCGAAAACCATCCTCAGATTTGCGATTAGAATAAACGTTTAGCAGACTAGGACCGCAGCAAGGGTAATCTTCATTCCTCTAGTTAGTCACATTATTGTGAGGCAAGTCAACAACAATGCAGAATTCGTAACTTCTTGATTGCATGTGACGCAGTGTTGCACCCAAAGACTGTGAGAAGACTCTTGGAGAGCATATTTTCTGGACCTTGAAATTTCACACTTCTTCCCCTATTTCTACGGCAGAAAATGGTATTTTATTTTTCCGACTCATGTGTTTGGGATTAAATATAGCTGCATGCATCTGCAATATGCCATCCGTCCAGCAAGTTCCGACACTATTCCACCATGCAGTTGCGAGCTGGCAGTGTTAAGAAGTGGACGTGCGGCCGTAGTGTGTCAACGTTGCTGTGCCACGAATCGCAATGAAGCAAGAATTGGTCGTTTGTAAATGAAATGTTCAAGACATTCTCCGGACTGTTTTGAAGGAAAGTGTGTGCAAATGTGTCAGGCACATCTTGATTCCCAACCAAAAACAATGGCACATGGACGCCAGGTGCTACTAGATTGAAATGAAATCGCTGACAATTCTACTCTGAAAAGAATCATCCCGTGCGGCAAGGATCGTATTATGAATACGAACGTGTTACAAAACGACGTGGTGAAGAATAGGTCTCTGATAGTTCGCAAGATCGAAAAGGTGTGAATGAGACGTGCAAATTGAACAACTTCCGAAAGAAAGAACCTTCCGACAGTTTCACATGGTTGTATGACTTTCTGTGCGTTGTACTTAATCCTAGATTACTAAATCCTCGCGAGAATTACAAGTGCAGTTGATACCAATTCGCGGTTCCCGCCAGTCAGGTACTGTTAGTACACACTGAGTTGCCGAAAGTCATGGGATAGATATAGGCACATATACGGATTTCAATAGTATGGCTTACACAATTTATAAAAGAACAGTGCAGTGGCGGTGCTGTTGATTGTACTTAGGGGATTCACGTGGAAAAGCCTCCGTCGTGATTCTGGCCGGACTACCTGATGTAACAGACTTTCAATGCGGAATGGTAGATGGAGCTGGCCCCATGCGACGTAACGCTTCGGATCGTTTGGGAATTCAGTGTTCCGAGATCCACAATGTCAAGAGTGTGCCTGGGATATCAAATTTCAGGCATTACCTCTCATCACAGTGGTCGGATGCCTTTACTTAGCGGTGGGAGCAGCGGTGTTTGCGTTGACTTGTCAGCGCCAACAGACAAGCAACACTGCATGGAATAACCGCACATATCGATGTGAGACTTACGACGAACGTATCTGTTAGGACAGTGTGGTGAAATTCGGCGTTAATGAGCTGCGGAAGCAGACTACCGAAAGGAGTGCGTTTGCTAACATCACGACATCGGCTGCAGCGTCTCTCCTCGGCTCGTGGCCATATCGATTGCACTCTAGACGACTGGAAAACCGTGCCCTGGGTCAGTTGAGTCGCGCTTTCAGTTGGTAACAGCTGATGGTTGGGTTGGAGTGCGGCGCAGATCCACAGTGGCCATGAACCCTAGTTGTAAACAAGGCACTGTGCAAGCTGATGGCGGCTCCATAATGGTGTGGGCTGTGATTACGTGGAATGGTCCAACTGAACCGATCATTGACTAGAAATGGGTATGTTCGGCTTCTTGGAGATCATTGCAGCCATTCATGGACTTCATGTCCCGAAACAACGACAGAATTATTTTGGATGAGATGTGCCATGTCAAAGGACCACAATTGTTCGCGATTAGTTTAAAGAACACTCTGGACCTTTCGATCGAACGATTTGGCTACCCAGATCGCCCGACACGAATCCCAGCCAACATTTATTGGACGTAATGAAGAGGTGATTTCGTGCACAGAATCCTGCATTGGCAACACTTCCGCAATTAAGGATAACTATCGAGGCAGCGTAGCTCAGTGTCTCTTCCAGTGACTTTTTTGAGTGCAAGCCAAGTCGAATTTGCACTCCGCCAGGCAAAAGGAAGTCCGGCACGATTTTAGGAAGTATCCCATGACTTTTGTCACCTCAGTGTAAGGTAAAACAGCTCATTTTGTATCGATATTGTATGTAACATACCACTGGAGATCTTATAGCAGTAATTAATTAGTGCATACACCATAAACTATGATGTGCTTTAAATAAAATATGGAGTAGAAAAATTTACTGTTATTTAGTAACAATGTAACATTTCCACCCACCTCTTTATTGTTCTAGGGTTAAGTAGGAGGGACTATGTAGAAAACCAGATACATCAAAACCAGCATCTTGACTTCCCTCTATTTGTATGAGTCCGGTCTCGAAAGATTTTGGACTGACATGTTAGAGAATAGGTGTGTTCTTCCGAGTGTTCTACAGTAGCTCTGCTGTGTAAAATTGAATACAGAATCAGCAAGCCATCATGGTTTCTATTTTATCACAGAGTAGTTGTACCTACTTTTGTAAATCCTTTATGCGTCAAAGGTGTGGGGGTGAATCCGGTGTCAGGATGTGAGACCCACTCGTTTCAGCAGTTCGGTAAGGACAGAATGAGATAGCGAGAAAAAGGTCAAAGATATTATTTCGGCATGCTTGCCGGCCGATGTGGCCGAGCCGTACTCGGCGCTACAGTCTGGAACCGCGCGACCGCTACGGTCGCAGGTTCGAATCGTGCCTCGGGCATGGATGTGTGTGATGTCCTTAGGTTAGTTAGGTTTAAGTAGTTCTAAGTTCTAGGCGACTGGTGACCTCAGATGTTAAGTCCCATAGTGCTCAGAGCCATTTCTTTCGGCATGCTTCTGTAAATATTCGTATCCGTCTTGACTGCAGATGAGCGCCAAAACCGCAGCCGCACCAAGGAGTCAGCAACAAAAAAAAAAGAAATCGATGATATAAATATATATATAGTTGTTGCCCGAGTTATAGTATGTCTGGTCGCTGTCGGCAATGTACAATCTGCAGTTTAGTGGGGTCGCAGATAATGGCTGCTAGAACTTCGAGACAATTCTGTACTGGATAAAACGGCTGTATGCAAATCCCAGAAGAGGGCAAGAGCCTCTTCGTGATCGCTCTCCTCCCTCTTGCTGACGCCTAGGTTTTAACGTAATCTCGAAAGTGTTGACGTAGACGTCACTCGGCTTTGACGGTTAACACGCCACTACGTTTTCAGGCATGGCTCACTACGCGAATGAGTTTCGTAAGTAATGCAGTGACAGAATTTGCGGATGTGAATGCAGTGGAGCTCTGGGGTTTGCAGCAGCCATCGTGGTGCAGCGGCAGCGGCAGGTGGCGGCAGCGGCTTCCTTTGCTTTGTGCCAGTGGACGCGCGCAATCTCGAAAGTGCTGGCGTAGACGTCACTTGGCTTTGTCGGATAACACGTTATTGCGTTTCAGATACGGTTCACTACGCGAATGAGTTTCGTAAGTAACGCAGTGACAGAATTTGCAGAAGTGAATACAGCGGAGCGCTGGGAGTTGGCGGCAGCCGCCATGATGCAGCGGCGGGCGGCAGGTGGTGGCAGCGGCTTGCTTTGCTTTGTGCCAGTGAATGCGCTCCAGCAGCCCGCCGGGCTGCAAAGGAATTTCGTTCCGCTGCTCGTCCATTTCATTCGAACAGCCAGTCACAACAGTGCCATTGTGGCGGACATTACGACAGATAACATTTGCCTTCAGCGGCGCACTCACTCGGCGGAACGCCGGCTGTGTTGTGGGCACCTTATACCTGCGATACAGTGCACACCAAAATTCTGCTCCACTCTCGAAGCCGCTGGCCGTCCTCGCCTCAGTTGCCGTTTGCTAAAGCAGTTATACGAGAATTTGTTGCGGCACCCATCAAAGTTATTGCGAAATCTACGGTTGAAGACGTGCACACACAGTCAGACGTACTGGACGATACACAAACATATTCATCGGAGCAATGAAAACCGAAAAAAATAATAACCTTTTGGAATTTAGCAATTCTTTTAATGGCAGTTACACAAATCTTAGAAGTAAATATTTCAGCTTAAGTAGACAGTTTATTAATTTTTTGATTGCTGTCAAAGCTTGTTTCGGCACCTAATGGTGCGTCTTAGGTTAGTCTCGCTTAATGCCAGCAGATATGTGGTAAGAGCTCGGATTATTTTCTATGTTATCGTATTAGATTTATAGCTGGAGAAGGCGAGCAAAAGATACTGTACACTTCAATCAAGAAATAAATAAATAGTCATATCACTCAAATATGAAACTGTAGTTATCCTATTTACTTGTTCTTGTGAAACAAATATTCGCTTTTTACCACGCCATTCGCAAAATAAAATCAATTTTCTTCAATCATTTGTAATAGCCCTGTATATTTTAGATATCCTTTAAGGTTTGACATGTGCTGAAGCACAACTTTGCAGTATGCCCATTTAATATTCATCACGCAGCCGACTTCAAAAGTGAGCTTTATGAATAAATAATTTCACTATCAAGGATGATCATAATTTCATTAAAACGTTTATATGACTGTGAACCCCAGCTACGAGAAGTTAATGGAAAATGATAGCCCTACCGAAACCATTTCAGTGTACTCCTCCTGAAGCAATTAGTGTTCCTTTATGTAATATCTCCTGTTGTATTCGTTCTTTAAATACCATAAACAGTAGCTAATAACTAAGATTGGATATACTCAGTGAATCATATGTCTTCACCTAAATCCACTATTTATGTACGCAGAATAAATGACGAATGTGGTAGTTGAAACGAAACAACTTCACAGCCCGCACATCGGAAATTACAGCAGTGAGTTTTATAATTAAATTGTTTTACAGTTAAATATGATTATGATTTTTTCTACTACCATTTTTGTAGTTGTCTTAAGTACCCTGAAGGCATTTGTGAATTGCTGCTCCACATTTGCTCAAACAAAACCGTTTAGCATGCCTTCCTTTCGGTTCCTATAATTCTGCGTCCTTCCGTCTAAACTGTCACTAGGCAGAGTACGCAGTCAGCCAGTAAAAGGAGAAAGATGTGTATTTACCGTCCCATCGACCAAGAGGTCGGCAAAGACGTAGAATAATTTAGAACCACACTTGCTATTAAGATAAATCATTTGCCTTGACCGATTTAGGGAAAATTACACATTTGTGTCTCGATGGGTGTAACGGAACTTGGAAACCCACTTCTACTGGGTCCAGTGCCTTAACAACAGTCAAGCCCGCTAGATATACGTTACCAGTTGTGTGTAGGTTTTGACTCTGTCATGTTTTAGTCCTTCAACAGTTTCTTTTACCGTTCTACTGAATTTAAATTGGGAACCAGTCGTAATTTGGACTAAAAGCATGGGCGAACCGCGGCAAAATCCAGGCTAAGGTTGGCCGACTTACCACACCAGTGGTTGGGATTCTGACTTGATCTAGCTCGTAAGCACTCTCGCAATCACCTGAAGTCCTATGAACTGATCACCAAAATAACAACAATAATAGCGATGGCTAAATACAGTGACAGCAGTCGCCTCCAAAACTACCACGACGATCAAGTTTTTGATATGCGTGTCGTTAGAAATTAACGACTTCTGCTAGACTTGCAATGAAATTCCAGAGTAACATACGCTATTTTGAACGCATCTGATGCTTAAAAGCCCCCGAATATTTGAGGCATTCTATTACGTTTGGAATCGGCTGGTGATCCTCTGAAGGCTTGGCCAGCATCTGCACCAGGCTCCTAGTTCGTTAAAAATAAATACAATTGTAACGCAACGTAACGGGGACGTAATAACGACTGGGGTTCCCAAAACTCATTCGGATGTCAGCAGAACTTTTTGTAGGGATTGTAAAGCGTTTTGAAGCCGATGACAATAAACTCGTTAAGTGGTACAAAAATTACCAGGTCTTTCGTGCGGCAGCGCTCGTTAGCAACGGCTAGCTCAGCGGGAGAGCGGGGAGGTTGAAACGGCCGCGGCGACCGGAATGGAGTCGCCACACAAAGGTGCCGGCCGCGCTCCACGGCACAACGACAAATTTCAGAGCCTCTTACGCACCTCCATCTTCAGATGCCCTTTTTTTATGCTCTTTCCTTCATAGGCTAAAAAAAAGAAGAAATGTGAAAATTGAAGACGATGTTAATGTTCCGTAAATACTCATACTCTCAATCGCAGCTGCACTTCGAGTAATGGACAGCATGGGTAATAAACATAGTATGATCACAAATGAATCATTCTGATTTGCTAGAAATAGGACATGCTAGTGCTCTACATCAGTGCATTTGACGTTTTCTTACGATAATTAAGTAGTTACGATGAACAAGCGAAGAACGTATGGTAAATGAAACGCGAAATTTGAAAAGAAAACTATCAGAGACCTAACGGAGTTTTAAACAGTCAGATAATTACTGTTCAGTTGAAGGTAAATGAAAGAAAGTTTATAATTCAGGCTTCGAGGTAGTAAGAAACACAGGGTTAGATTGATTGGACGAGGAGGAATGAGATCATCAGCAGTGTCGATGATGAGAAACCAATCACTGCTATAATTCTGGAAACCTGAATTCTTAAAAACCTGGGAAAGGTAAATCGTGATGACTGTTCGGGGTTTGAGCACACTTTATGGGCATAGATAGATGACTAGTGCACCACTTCCCGCGGCCCACGAGAACGTAACGAAAGCTATAGTACCGAAGCAAATTTAAAAGGACACCATCAAAGGACGAATTCGTAGGACGCGAAAAGGAAGGCTCTTTGGCTATACATATCAAAGCATAGGATTGACTCTGCTCGTTATGCTGAACGTGAGTGTTGTCAGAATGTTCGATAATCGTACCTGAGGAGGAAAATACACAAGGAAGATCCTGTAATAGACTCTACACCGTATCACAATTTTAATGTGGTTTTCACGACCATTTTCGCAAAATATTGTGCCTTATTTTGGTAGGTTGGATGCAACTTCCTCATCCATTAGATTCTAATCTGCTGCCGCAAACGTAATGGCGTAGATCTACGTGGGGACCATGGCCTTCTTACTCGACTCCAGCGTCAACTACTTTCTTCTGAACAGTGTCGACAACTTCACTCTCTCTTACTCCGCATTGCCCTTTCACCCACACCATAATGATCTTTTTTATCATTGTGATATACTTCATCCACACGTTCTATTAACTGATATGTCTACACCTCGTGGTCTCGCGGTAGCGTTCTCGCTTCCCGAGCACAGGGTCCCGGGTTCGATTACCTGCGGGGTCAGGGATTTTCACCTGCCTCGAGATGCCTTGGTGTCATTCATCCCCATTACGGTCGGAGGAGGGTAATGGCAAACCACCTCCGCTAGGATCTTGCCTAGTACGGCGGTGCGGGTATGGGACTTCATCATCATCATCATCATCATCATTAACTGACATACCAAGTAGCTCATAGTCTAGTTGTGTATTTGTTTCTTTATAGACGTCAACGGAGAACGAAAGTCTGGCACGATTGTAATCGTGTCCTCCTTTAAGTCCCTGGTAACCTGAAGATGCTCTGCAAGAGCAGTGAAATGAAAACGAGACAGACGAAAAAACTAAAGTAAACTGTTCAATGTTTTAAAAGTAATCGCCATAACTGTTGCTAAATTTATTCCAGAGTGAGGCATGCGGTCTGTACCATCTTGGAAAAATGTTTGCGGTAGCCTACGGAATCATGACTGCACCTAGGCGTGCACTTCTTCTTCCGAAGCAAATCGACGGCCACAAATGTCTTTCTTCAGATTCTAAAAATATGGAAATGGGACAGCGAGAGATCGAGACTGTCTGGAGGAGTGTAAGGGCTTCCCAGCGAAACTTCTGCAACGTAGATGAAACAACCTTGGCAACATGTGGGTCCGTCCACATGTGCACTCCGTAGTGCACAATCATGGTTCCGTATATAACAGCAAACATTATTCCATGAAGGCATCGACCGCTTTCTCTCGCAGTGGGATAAATGTGTGAACAGTTACATCAATTACTTTGGAAATAATAACCATTTTACTTACATTTTCTGGCTGAGCGGTTCTAGGCGCTACAGTCTGGAAACACACGGCCGCTACGGTCGCAGGATCGAATCCTGCCTCGGGCATGAATGTGTGTGATGTCCTAGGTTGGTTAGGTTTAAGTAGTTCTAAGTTCTAGGGGACTGATAACCTCAGAAGTTAAGTCCAATGGTGCTCGGAGCCATTTTGAACCTACATTTTCCATTTGTCTCGTTTTCACTCGACTGCTCCTTATACAACTGGCCCGGCGCCCAAAATCACAAGTAGTACTTTTTTTCTCTTGACCTGAATTCGTTGCATCCATACACAGGGTATCAGCTTACTTTCTTATCGTGACCAATTCGCACAACCACCAGTTACAATTCCCTATTTTTGTCTGCCACCAGACTCCTTCATCACAGAATTATTCTTGCAAAAGATATTGAAATACTGGAATACTAAATCTTATCCAGCACTTATCGAGTTCCACCCGGTACTGAGTCACATTGAGTAGCAGATGTCTAGCAGGGAATGAGGGGAGAGATTGTGAACTGAGTGTATTCTGAGGGATCCATATGGGACAGGTACACGTTTCAGACTGCCTTGACAGTCACATTGAGTTTAATACAAACGACAGCAGAACTACTCGATATTCATGATCTCCAGCTGTCAAGAAGAGACTATATGTCTTTCCAGTGTCGACTAAAAATCCAATAATATAGTTGAAGTTACCAGACAACTACACACAGAAGAGGCAAAAATTAAAAAAAACACAAAGCTTTTAGTACTTGGGAAAAGATTGAACAAAATATCGCTACAACAAGTCGTATAAGTAAGCCAGAAATGAACAGAAACGCTTACAGCAACAAGGATATGGCCCTAAACATCAGATTCTGGAACTGTTAAAATAATATGCTTCCAGAAACTCTATAAATATCTGAAGCAATAGACATCAAGAGGAAAGGGTTGACAGACAGATTAGACGTCCAGAGAAGAAGGATACTCAAGAAGACCTTTGGAGGAGAAAGATAGGAGAAAGAAATTTAATTGTACATTAAAATTTGAACACGCATAAACAGAAAGAGACGTCTTACCTTTTATGGGTTAAATTTCAGTGGTGAATACCTCCAGAATAACTAAACAGTTTTACAACTACGTTACTATTTTTTTTTTTTTGCTCATTTATTTGCTCGTATCTGTTTGTAACTGATTAATGGCCGTGACTAAAGACATCTTCGGTATTGGGCATGATAGAAAATGACTGGGAAGACAATATTCTTTGTACAAGTTAAATTTTTTATTTACAACAGAGGGTGGGAACTCGGTAACTCTACAATGAAATTTTTAGAAATACCGTTGCTATTTTTTTTTTTTTTGCTCATTTATTTGCACGTATCGGTTTGTAACTGTCTTCGCCGATCTTCAGTGGCGATACATGTATTTAACGTAGAGGAGTTCTGATAAACATCATTTTTTCATGATTGTTACTGTGTTTACAGTCGTCGGTTTCATCTGCTGCGGAAGGAGGGTGATGTTTGGTTGTATATTAACGTAGTAATTAGCGACAAAGTACGTTGTGAAGTGCTACGATAATCTGAATGCGTACTTCCAGTATGGTGCTCTGTGGAAACATTGTGAAGTATCGCTTTTCATTCCGTCTTTCTTTTTTTTTTTTTTTTTAATCACAGAAAGCACGTGCAAAGTATGAATGTTGTCCATTGTTTTCAACTTATTATTTGTAGCACTGTCTTTACACCGTTCAGAGTAGCATTTATCTCAATATAAAGTTCTACGTTACGAGGTAAACCCAAAAGAGAAAACTCCTTGCAATATGGGCTCACAGCTTCTATAAGTTTTTTCGATGACGCACCGTTAGTTTTTAGCCTACATTTTTTTTTAATTAGTTTGCTGTAGTAATGTCGGAAACTGTGCCATTTTCTAGCATATGATTTGATGTTCTGCTATGACATAAAGTAGATTTGAAATAATGATCTCTTAGGACTGTGTTTGCCCTGATGGTAATATCGTCATTGGTTGTTATTAATGAGTGAGTCTATCTGCAGGCTAAGGTCACTCAGCGCTGACTGACTTCAACCTGCATGTCAATAAGTCATTAATAACAACAAAGTAACGTGCGCCTTTATCGGTCATGTGGTGAGCCCATACATGAGGGCAGTCGCTTACACTACCATCTAAATAGCATCCTCTGTCAAAGTCTGCTTGTCATTCACAGAATTCCTCACCACATTCGAGTCTCTTAGTTTCCACAGTTCTTTATTCTCTACAAGTTGTGAAATTCGGATATTGGTATACGAAAAAATTTAAGCACTTCTGTCGAAACGCTGCGGAAGTCCATCTACAGAAGATTGTGTTTTCCATAGGAAGGTTTCGACGCCAGTAGACTGTACCAAAATACAAGGTCTGTAATGGATCGGCGAAGCTGAACGGACTGGCAGTTGACTCTGATGTAAATACTTGAAAATTTCAGCGTCTAAATAAGCGAAGAAATCCAGTTCTGTTAGATAATACTATTGGTGATAAACCGCTGATAACGGCAACGACCGTAATGTGCCAACGATTAATAATTCGAAGCAACCTGAAGATGGAATGGCCACCTATCACTGGTTGTAGGAAGCAGACACACGGAGATTCACCTGAAGAATCCTACTCACACGTAATTCACCCACGAAAGAAGTGACCTACGCTAGTTCGATCGGTTCTTTCGCTTGCCTCACCAGTCTTGATTTCTTATCACGTTGGAGCAATAGGAGACGGAGATGCTCCAACAAAGTGTAGAGTGTTTGGTCACGGGTTTCGTTTGGTAGGCCCGAGAAGATTACGGAGATGCTCATCAGAGTCCAGTGTCAGACGCTTCAGGAGAGCCGTTCTGCATTGCGGATAGTTTTGCTACTGACATTCTGGAAGCATTCAATCCAAGCAGGCTCGGTCAACAGATTACTTCTTTCTACGTACGTCAAATGAAATGACTACGACAAGAAAATCAGAGAAATAAAGGTTCATACGGAGGCTTGCAGACGATTATTCTCAGTGGTGGTTCGTAGGTATACATACTGGGTGTTCACAAATTTTTTAATTCAGTTAAGCATGAGAGTGCGAAATTAATAGCATCTGTTGTATAACAGTTACGCTTATCAACATATTTATACAACTTCAGCCACTGTCAGCAATGATAATAACAATATGGATAACTTGTCTGAAAAAAGGAAGAATGGTTTTTGTGGAATTTTGTTGTTTTGTACATAATTAAGTACATTTTATGGCAAAAACGAAATAATATGTAAGCTTTCAGTCCTTTCCGTTTCGAATTTTTGTATAAGTAGGTGTTTTAGTGCTTTTAAATTATTATTTTTTTTTGGACAAATGTACAAGATCCCTAATACATGTGTTAGTAAACGAACTAAGTTCCGGGCTGAAAATCAGGCGTTCTTACGTTGCACCCTCACACGGTCGCAGGTTCGAATCCTGCCTCGGGCATGTATGTGTGTGATGTCCTTAGGTTAGTTAGGTTTAAGTAGTTCTAAGTTCTAGGGGACTGATGACCTCAGATGTTAAGTCCCACAGTGCTCAGAGCCATTTTTGCACCCTCACAGTGACTTACGCTTGTTATACACTTCCTTGTTAAATGATCGCTTGTAGTCACTCTCATTTTATTTCGTCACTTTCTCAGACAACAGATCTGGTCTGGGAAGCCCTACTTCCTTTGCAGCTAACTTTTCCTGGAAATTTTCTTTTATGTTAGCCCTTAATACAGGTTCAACAGAGATCTTGTTGACACTGCACAGGAATGCCGATTCCTGTGCAGTAAAAAACCAACTCCAAACACAAACTGCCATTTGCGGGAATTGTTAAATTCAGGTAGTAGTATCTATCAACAAAGTGTTTGACTAGAATACAAATGAGGTGCTCAGAGCCGTAAGGTCCGAAAGCACACTATCTTCGACCCCATATTTATGTGAATATCAAAGAAACGAGATATACGTACAATATGGGCCTACACTTCAGATAAACCTGACACACCATAAGATCAACAGACGTCAAAAGCATGAATAAATGCTACAGTCTCACAATCGACGATGATGTTCTTTATGGTTCTCAGCGCTTCAAATAGATTACTGCATGATAAAATCCTAAACATAATGTAGTTATCTCATTCAGAACCCCACAAAATATGATTCTCTATGAGTATAACTGTAACACATACTGATTTCTGATCTAATTTTATTATATAGTGAGTGAATTCCTATATCTTTGGAACATGGATAAGCCTGCTGGAGTGTGCTTCCACCTGGTGGCATTGGCGTAAGCTTGTAGTTCAGTGGTAAGGGCAAGCAGTGCACACCGTGAACTATGCACATTGTTTATTAAAATCCGTTTGTATTTAGCATGTAAGACTATTACGTCACGCTAGTTGTGCATAGGCAGAGTCTCCTTAAAATGTGCAAAAGTGAAGATGTGCTCGCGACCTTGATGCCAAGTTTCATCAAATCTAGAGGAACAATGTAGTACAGCACGATAGATTTAGTGCCGTGTATTTTACATTACCACGTCTATATTACGTTAACAGCATTCAAAGAAAAATAACAATAAATCCGCAAGGTGTCAAAAGTCAGGGTGTCCACGTGCTCTTGTGCTCTTACACAACAGCCGCCACTGGTTCTTCTGTCCGCTTGTCATTTGCGAAAGGAACACGCAAGGCTGGAAATGATACTGGTATCAGAAGTTCCTTCCAGCATATACCGAAAGTTGGCCTACTGAGTACAGGGACAGATGTGGATGTAGAATGGTACTGCTTCGACTCCCCTCCGATATAGTATGTCCTTTTCTAAAGATCCGTGCCGACGTTCGCTTTCATCGATTTACGAAACTCACACGATCTGAGTACTGCTCCTCCAAACTGCCGTAACTAGCGAACCACATAGCTCGCTAGACCCGAAAGAACGGCTGGACTTAGCGCTTTTGACAAGAGAAAGATTGCGATGGCTCTGCGACCAGGATCGAGCTTATTATATTACGTTACACAGCTACCGCCCGACTGCTTCGTCAACGGCGCCAAAATAATTACATTATTCCAACACTAGTGGAGATCAACAGAGCTAAACGGAAAACATTTTCTGAGATGATCCGTTTATTAAGTTGTCTAGAAAAACAAAATTGATACCTGCGTGCATTCTGTGGCGGAACGTTTCTTTTAATCTTTGCACTGACCATCTGGGATCACAAAACAAGTCCATCTCCTCTTCTTTCTTTATTGTTTCCCACTATTTGAAGTACTCTTTTATCTGTCCTCGCGTTCACTGCTTCTTTCTCCGGCTTAGTTGCTCCTGATTTCTCATTTACCTACTTTGAAATCTTTCTAAATTCAGTATTTCGTTCTTAAAATAGTTTCTTGGTGTTATTACCGATTATTTGATATAGTGGTATCATTCATTTCATTTCCTACAGATAAAGGAATGTTCCTTTGCTAGCCTGTTGCTCATAGCCCAAACAAGTTCAGTCTTCGCTTTGTTACTACTTTTGATTTTTTCTGTATACTTCCCATTTTTCAAACTTCTGTTGTTTCTACTGCGCCCATTACTTTTCTAATGAGCCGTCTTTCAAGCCTCTCTATTATGTTCAGCCCATAGTTCATTGTTAAGTATTCCCTTACTTATTAGTTTCGCATGTCTAGTAATTCATTTATTGTTGTAGATGTCTTTAGTTAAACTTAATACTTTCTCCATTTTACTAATTCTTATATTCATAGTATTTTTTCCTAATCTTCTCTACGGCATAGTTTATCTAAGATATATAAAATTATGAACCAGTTCTGTTGTATTTCCATTTGCGAAAACAACATTTTGGTCCCACTCCCTGTGAACTCAATTATTTTACATAACTGACTTCCGGTTTTAAGGAGTGGTACCTACGAAAACATGGTATTGTATGTAACCTATTTTAGAATGTCATGTAATAATGCACAACAGAAACCGCCACAAACAGCTTCCATCGTTTCCTGTCTAGTGAGACACGAGGCTGTGTTTGATGCAGTATATGTACAAATTATGAGTTCTGCATATGTAAGTATTGTACGGTATATTAAAGCTATCTGGACGGTATTATTAATTCTTGAGTTACAGAGTTTATGACCAGAAAATTTATTCACACATCTAGTAACAAATAGTGTCGACGCTTAAGCCATATCTCTTCGGTCGTGTCGCACCTTGTACCTTGAAACGGAAGACGTTCTACTATGGATTACGCGATATCTGCAGATGAACTATGTGTCAATGTGTTAATGGTTTTCCCTGTGCTAGCCGGCCGCGGTGGCCGTGCGGTTCTAGGCGCTGCAGTCCGGAACCGCGGGACTGCTACGGTCGCAGGTTCGAATCCTGCCTCGGGCATGGCTGTGTGTAATGTACTTAGGTTAGTTAGGTTGAAGTAGTTCTACGTTCTAGGGGACTGATGATGTAACATGTTAAGACTCATAGTGCTCGGAGCCATTTGAACCATTTGAACCATCCCTGTGCTAAAAATGGGAATTTCTGTTGGTTGTCCATAGCTTCTACTTCAAAACGTTTTTACTTGTAGGTGGTTTTTGATAATACTTCTTCATAATTTGATTTTATTTGCTTAATATTGGTGTGTAGCAAAGTAACAATTTATCACATAAACTATTAAATACGGTACTGACAATATCTTCTCTATTGACACACTTTTAAATTTGAATATAATATGTGTTCCAAGGTACATGGCCATGCTGTACGTTGGAAAAGCATTTCACATTTGGAAAAGACCTTCCTTTACCGGAGAAATTTTGTTTAACTGATAGAAAGACTGCATCAAACATAAAATGAATGCTATTATTTCAAAGTCGAATAATAAAATATAATAGTCTTTTACTACAGTGTTCGATAGAGGTGAACGTCTGAATAGTGCTCCAAACTGCAACGCTCTACCCTTAGTCCTCAGTGCATCAAAAAATACTGTCACTGCCGACGTTACTGCTGACACACGTCCGTTATCCAGATCGAAAATTAATAATTCAGCTTAGTCAGCAGGAAAATCAACTTTGGTTTCTCATCGTCAGACTTGAAGTATTTACCTGTAGAGTTATTTATTACCGCAGTGCTAAACCTTTTAACTATTCTGGCTTCCAAAATAAAAAGAATTGTTAAAAATGTGATTAAACTGAGTTGCCTGTACTTGGTTTAAATACGTGAGCTACATGATAAAATAAACAAAATTATGTTTAAATAAATATAACTCGTTGCAGCAACTATCTGGAAAATAAGTAAATAAGCTATGTTCATTAGACCGCACCACGAGTAATGTCTGTTAACTTCAATCATCTAGATAAATATTCATTTCACTTAATATTTTGCAAGTTACTGAGAAGAACACCTTACCTTAAACACTCTGTATGAAGGAGCATAGGTGAATTTGCGCAACACAAAACTAAATATTGGGAATCGAGGATTTGTATAATTTCTTTCATCTATGGCAATGTTTGCTTATGTGGGGAATACAGAGGTGCATTGCGTTTCAAAGTGCACGTTAAACTGCAGGTTTCGCTGTAAGTAACTGGAAAAGTCAGCTCAAAGTTCGGCGGAAGGCAGTGGTACACCGCCTGCAGCGGGACCATTCATAGTACAGCACTGTCGAGTTTTAACCAACCTTCGGGTTGATGAAACCAGTACATTTTTCAGGATCTATAGGAGCCGGATACTGGATCCAGAAATAGTGCGATGCCTCCCGAACGTGTGGTCATAAGTTAGAGCAAAGGATGAGACTAAAATCCGAAATAATCTGCAACAAAAATGTTAATCCAGAAGGAAGAGGAGTAGAAGACTTAAATTTATTTGGAGGATTATAGAAAAACCACGTTCAGTTGTTAAGGAATCATCATTCAAGAAGTTTATGTGGCCTACTCTAGAGTAATGCTCCAGTGTTTCAGACGTCTCTGAAGTAGGCCAGGCTTCAAACTGTGTATTGTGAGAATTCAGGGAAACCCTGCTAGGATCTATATTTCACACATAAATGTGTGAAGAGGAAACTAACGCGGGTATTATTTAATGAAAGACGAAGCTCCTCTCGTGAAACCCTGTGACAATTCTGCTGCCTCCATCTTACATCTAGTGTATGAACCATGACAATTTGAGAAACGAAGATATGTATGGTGGCGTATTAAACTTAGTTCTGGCTCTCTATAGAAAAGTATTGACAGCGAGTGATTAACAACAGTAGAAACCACCCTCCATCACACACTGTACAGTTTTTTGTGTGTGATGTGTAGGGTAAAGTGTCCATATCCTGTCTGCTTGCCTAATTCTGGGTAGTCAAATATCTGCCTTCAAAGGTGCCGCACTTTCTAGCTCGCTCAGACAGCCAGTAGCGAAGGCCACTGATACGCCAGAGCGAGTTTGGGGCCGGCGCCTTTGACGTTTCGTTGTTTACAGCTATGTTTGCATAGTGGTCAACATTTTCTGCAGAGGTCAGTTGGAAGTCATTCCTCAAGCTAGGTAAGATGTACTTTCAAACTATTTCATGTAAGACGGTATTTTGGAGACGCTCCTTCCTATCTGATTGGTAAAACGTGTCGTCCATCGTTCACTTAAGTATTAGGTTGTGTCTAAATAAAAGTTAGGGATGGCCCCCTTATAGCGGTTAATAATATGCTGCTGTATTTCGGGCACTCGTAATTTGGCGTTAGTTTATACAAACATATATTCTGAATTTTATTGCAGATGCGTTCAAGAAAGCGACATTTCTGGGAACCGGAAACAGTGTGGAAAGCCGTGGAAGCTCTCCAGAAGAAGGAAATGGACTATTCCAAATTCTCCAAAAGATTCAACCTACGTCAATAAACTTTAGAAGCCTTTGTGAAGAAGTGCAATGAGCAAGAAATAAACGAAGTGCTTAATCAGAGCATTGGCCGAAATCCTGTACCTCCAGAAGATGATCTTGCGTGGTACTGCAGGATTACAGACCCGAGGTATTATGGGCTTAGGGCTATAGATATCAGATATATGGCATTCTGACTTGCAGTCCACAATAAATTACGGAATGTTTTCATTGAAGATAAGGATACTGTGATTAAAAAATGCCTGAAAGGTACCTGAAACGACATCCTGAACTAAAATTTCGGACACCTGAGAACATTTTTGTAGCTAGAGCTAGAGGATACACTCCTTTCAACTACTAAAACATGATGCGAGAGCTCTACAACTTGCTGCTCAGCGAATATTCAACTTCAAATGGTTCAAATGGCTCTGAGCACTATGGGACTCAACTGCTGTGGTCATAAGTCCACTAGAACTTAGAACTACTTAAACCCAACTAACCTAAAGACATCACACACATCCATGCCCGAGGCAGGATTCGAACCTGCGACCGTAGCGGTCGCGCGGCTCCAGACTGGGTAGATCTAGTAAGATTATAAGTCTGAAAGGCAAAAAGTGAGTCTCAAATACATCTGCGGCAGAAAGATAAGCTCTTAAGACTTTTGTTACAAGTATAATTCCAACCAGCCGCTTCGTAACTCCATTCAGTACTTTTCCGCACAAGAAAAAAGACGCTAATCTTGGCCATTGAACTGCTATATTCTCTGTGACAGAGTCTCATAAATGTGGTTGGATGCTGCTCTCACTTCTCACTGAGTGGTTTCAACACTTTATAAACAATGTAAAACCTATTCCTCGTGCCATCTCATACAACACATCGCTTACAACCTCTTTAAGTGTCCTTATGGAACCATTCAAAAGTTTTGTTCGCTGTGCGTCCTTTCCGGTATTTGAGAGACAAAGACGTTGGCCCATTGATACTGTAGGTAGTGCATGTTGCAGAGCCGCAACAATGGAAGCCGCTGTAAACGGTTTCAAAAAATGTTGAATCTATCCCTATGACCACCCGGTTTTTTCATCTATGGATTTTCTGTACAAGAAACAGGGGTTTCTGCTTTTGTAATCAGCCCGCTCCTCTACTTCCACCATCAAACCCAACACCAATAGCATGGAATAAAGCAGTGTTGATGTCATCTCCTTTTAAAATGGTTTTGGAGCAGACCCTGACTAAAGTGAAACAGAAAGCACGTATTAAGAACACAAGAAATACACCACATTCGTCAAACCTACTCCAGGATCTTCATTTGATGCATCTGATAGACCTTCAAAATCTGAGGCTACCAATAGGACTGGTTCAACTGGCTCTGAGCACTATGGGACTTAACATCTATGGTCATCATTCCCCTTACCAATAGGAAGCTGTTCGTAAGAAAGAACCAGAGTCACCAGACAGTACGATCATGGTTAGGAAGATCCCTATTCAAGCCCTGATGAAACCACGTTGAAAGACTCACCGTTTGATTAGGAATATAACGAGGAGTGTATTTACTGTGACGTACTGTGGTCATCTGGCACCTCTAAATACACCTGGATTGAGGGCATCGGTTGGTTTTGCTGGTGTCACGAGCTTTGTTTATGTGTCGACGATGATACTCGGGAAGCTTTTAAATGTGACTTCTGTATCAAAAAGCAGAAAGCCTGAAGATTTTCCTTGTTATGAGTGAAATATCTGCAGAGTAACCGACAATTATGCAGCAATCTTTACTTTCGAAACAAAAATGTCGCGCGAATAAAGGCTTTGCTATTAATTTACTGAACTTCAGCGTTTAATTACAAACCGTAATAAGAAATGCTACTTTCCGGCAGTAAAAATTAAATCTCCTAATTCTTTCTCCTGGTAATATTGGATGTGAAAATAATCGGGAGGTTTTTGCAAGTGTAGTGTTTAAATATTCCCTAGTAATATACAGCACTTTTTCCATAGTTCAAAGACTGCTAGTTTACTGGTGATGTTAAATTTAGAATCCGTACCCGACGATAGTACACTTTCCCCTATAGACGTAGCTTTCATTGCAGCACATGCGTTGTTGTATGTACAGGTCAAATAGAATGCTATTGAATTTCTGCCCGTTGTCCGATGAGATCAGTTATCTACGCAGTCGCCAGCCCGGAGGCACAAAGGGATGTGTTTTATCCTGTGCAGGAAAGTGAAATCTTTTTGTGAGCAGGCTGTACCGTTGCAATAGAGTCCTAATGATACGAGAAGCGGCTGTTGTGGAAACCGCAGCTCACAATGACCAACACGTCTGCCACCTGCGACGGCACAGCTGGCGACGTCTGATGCATTTCGAGAGAAGCGAGAAGCGGCGTATCTCTAATGGGTGGTTGTCTCGCTCAGGGTGCAGGCTGTCACACCTCAAGGGCCCCCCCTCGCCCCTCCCCCCTCACAGCACACACACACCTCTAAGGAGGATCCTCGCCTGGCAGCTCCCGTTTCTGTACTGTAGCCACTGTCTGCTATAATTCTTTCCAGGTACTTTCCAAGCTCCAGAACGGTACAAAGCCGACGACTGATGCCTTTTCAGCCAAGTGTGCAGCTATAAATTTCATCTTCTAGCAGTTTCTAAGATGAATATTGCCTTCAAAGATACAGCCCAGGCTACCTATTCAAAAACCAGTTTTGAGGGAAAATGTAAGAAAACCAGTACTGCCCGGGTTTACTAATTTCTCTTTCATTCCCCGGTTCCAGTGCTTCACACACGGATAATTTCCCTAAGGGAGCTTGACGGGACGCTTACCGTTGTGTTCCACGTAACATCTCAGCAGATAACACTATTAGTAACTTAGACTTTTCGCTGATGACGTGGTTTGCTGTGTGCAAAATGTATCCGGTAAAATTTCCGGTTAGAGCTCCATCCACAAAACAGCAAGCGGTGCAAAATCGGAGCACTAGCCCTTTGCACATAATAGGTTAAAATTTGCACTTCGTGAAAGATAAAATGCATAGTAGACTTACAAGGAACCCCTTCAGTGCGATGTCGCAAAATACCAATGATGTTTACAGCAGTCGACGACTCACATATTGTCTATCTTACTGCCACATTATTGGCTGCTAATGGCAAGAGGGGGCAGGTCTGGAGATATCCAGGCTACGGAGCGTAGGTGAACAGCTTAGTCGACGAGTTCTTGTTTATGCTGTTGTTGGGGCCTGCAGCCGGAAGATTGGCTTGGTGTAGCTCTCCATGCTACTCTATCCATCATACTCTATCCTCTTCATATCCGAGTAACTACTGCAACCTACATCTTTCTGGATCTGCTTCCTGTATTCATCCCTTGGTCTGCCTCTACCATTTTTACCCCCACGATTCCCTCAAGTACTAAACTGGTCATCCCTTGACGTCTCAGAATGTGTCCTACCAACTCATCCCTTCTTCTAGTCACGTTGTGCCACAAATTTCTTATCTCCTCGTTAGTTACGTGATATACCCACCTAATATTCGCCATTCTTACGCAGAACCATATTTCAAAAGCTCCTATTCACTTCGTATCTAAACTGTTTATCATCCATGTTTCACCTCTACACATCGCTACACTCCATACAAATACATACAGAAAAGACTTCCTGACACTTAAATCTGTACTCGACATTAACAAATTTCTCTTCTTCAGAACAACCTTTCCTTGTCATTGCCAGTTACATTTTATGTCCCCTCTCCTTCGGCCATCATGCACAAATAGCAAATAGCAAAACTCATCTTTCAGTGTCTCACGTCCTAATCTAAAGCCCTCAGCATCACCTGGTTTTATTCGACTGCATTCCATTATCCTCGTTTTCCTTTTGTTGATGTTCACCATATTTCCTCCTTTCAAGACACTGTCCATTCCGTTCATCTGCTCTTCCAAGTACTTTGCCGTCTCTGCCAGAATTACAGTGTCATCGACGAGTAACCCTCAACACTGCTGCAGTGCTAGTGGTGTTGATACATAGCAGAGCAATGGCAACGATGAACAAAGCAAACGTTGCATTATATATACAACACCATTTGCCGAAGTTTGCATTCGATCACAAAGAAGCCCAAGGAATTTCACAGAGTGAGATAGAAGTGACAGACGAAAAATTAGCATTTCTACAAGATGAATCACAGTAAAGTATGGTGTCATATACACTCGATAGTGCGGACAGTGTACATGAGGAATACGGTGATAACGATACGTGGTTAACAAGTGAAAATTATATTGAAGCAGCTGTCGAGCCTTGTAGTTCATCACACGTGTCGGACAGGGAGCCACAAACTCCGTCTCCACCAGAACATAGTAAAGGACAATCGTTGTCCGAGGCACAGGTACTAAACATAATTACGTACATGGAAGATCATCCGCAGCATACCAAAAAAAAGAAAAAAAAACTGTTATGAACAGATTTGAATTAAGTCCTCAAAGTCTGCAGCAATGCGACCGTGTAGCGCATAAGAAAAACTACGGATAGTCAAGGGAGGACAAGGCGCATTTGTTACAAAAACTGGTGCTTGCACGTTTCAAGGATGCTCGATACAATTTACGGGATGTACATGATGTTGACCTACTGCGTTATGCTCATCCAACTGCGCGCGACATAGATTACAGTGTTTTCAATGGAAGCAGTGGATGGCTGCATAGCTTCAAGCAGTGTTACAGAAGTGGAAGACGTGAGATAACGTAATTTCAAACAATGCGTCAATTTGGCGATTCACAGCAAAGTGCGGGAACGGTCTGAAAATTTGTAGATGAGGAAAACAAACTTTTCTCATCGTTCAGTAAGGAATTTGTTTCCAACTCCGACCAATCGGGCTTTGAAGAAGAAATGCATATGAAACGAACCCTTGAAATTAGAGATGCGAAGAGAGTTGTATCAAGATAAACTAACATCAATGCCTCAATGAATTCTTATACAATTATGCAGACGTTTAATCTGAATCTGGATGGTAAATTGGCTGGAAAGCATTTATTGTGCTACAAGAAGTTGGAGGTTCTCTGCCCCTACTATTATTTCTCATGTGCGTGATCTTGCAAGTGAAGTAGGGAATTTTTACGTCACAGTAAGCAAGAGTAGGAAAATGGGTGTAATAGTACTACAACTATGGTATGAGCACTGTTTTGGGCAATAACTGGTCAAAGTAACTTGCTTTCCTTGATTCCTGGTCTGCGAATAAAAATCATACTCCGTTAGAGCAAAGTATCCCTCCTGAAAGTGTGTGACATTGCAGTTCACACCACCTGGTACCACTGGAGAAATTCAGCCTCTGGATAATTGTTTCTTCCCTGCCTGTAAAGCATATTATCGCACTATCTACAGTAACTCCTTAAAGGATAGGCTGTTTCACGATAATCTCCACGACAGACTGTTTCACAGTCTGTTGCACGCCATCACCACGTTACAGCGTCCGCCCCTGGTAGCTGAGTGGTGCCGGCACGGTAGCTCAGCGTGTTCGGTCAGAGGGTTAGCAGCCCTCTGTAGTAAAAAAAGCTGAGCTAATCGACCAACAACGAACCTAAACGGGTGTCTTACGACGTCTGCCACGAGCAGATGCAACGAACAAAAGCGAACAAAATGAGATTAAAAAAAAAAAAAGTGGTCAGCGCGACTAACTGTCCATCCTAAGGCCCCGGGTTCGTTTCCCAGCTGGGTCGGAGATTTTCTCCGCTCAGGGACTGGGTGTTTTGTTGTCCTCATCTTCATCATTTCATCCCCATAGACGCGCAATTCGCCGAAGTGGCGTCAAATCGGAAGACTTGCACCCGGCGAACGGTCTAACCGACGGGAGACCCTAGTCAGACGACATTTATTTACCCCCTTACACCAATATAAGTCTATATACGGTCTTTGAGAGTGGATACCTATGTGAACCTCCTGAACGGGTTGTAACTTCCAGTGAGTTATCCTTCGATCTTGTTGATGCTTCCTTTGTAATTACTGAGGCGCGCCATTTTTCATTCGGTGTTCATGGTGCAGAAACAACAATATCGGAATTGAATCCGCCTTTATGCAAAACACCTTGTTAATTGTTTACTTATTTATTTTCCAAACTATTTTGGGCGACAATTATCACCATTTTCCTAAATCTAAAACATGCAGAAAATATCATAGTTATACAAACATAGTAACACATTGCATTTTTACTATTCGTTTTTTTCAAATATAGTTTTCTACGAATGCTTCCGTACTACCTTATTTATTGTATATTATGGCAAGTTTTTAAGAATTATTGTCGCTGTTTGCGGCATATTTTCTGTGCTTTTTTCTGTTGCCGTTTTTTTTCAACGTAATCATGTCATCGGCAACCATGTGAGCGGCTGTTAGCAAACAAATAACAAGGTATTTTGCATCACGGCGGGCTCAATTCCTATCGTTGTGTTTCTATGTAAACACGGACCAAATGGAAGAGTTCCAAGATGAAGTTGTTGTTCATGGTGCAGATTGGTTCAAATGGCTCTGAGCACTATGGGACTCAACATCTTAGGTCATAAGTCCCCAAGAACTTAGAACTACTTAAACCTAACTAACCTAAGGACATCACACACACCCATGCCCGAGGCAGGATTCGAACCTGCGACCGTAGCAGGCCCGCGGTTCCGGACTGCAGCGCCAGAGCCGCTAGACCACCGCGGCCGGCATGGTGCAGATTAATGGTTTGCTTTGAACATGTATTGAATGTCGATGATGTCAATTTTGTGAAGTGTAATACACACACACATACAAGATTGATCTCTGCACCTCCCGAACACTTATTTTCTGTCGCCCTCCCGTTGCATATGGTGAGTCATTAGTAGTTAATATTTTTCCTGTCATAAATGTTAACACAACACTTTCAAATGAGCCTTACCAAAGACTGAACTTGCGACCGCGCACTCAAGAGATTCCTTGTTAGACACCAGTGTAATGAGCTACAACTGAAGTCATACAATACATACAAATCCCTGAAGGTGACAGTGGGTCGATATATAAAATGAAATTTAACATAGCGTCGTAAGAAACTACAGTTTTTCAACGAAAAAAAAGAAACATGAAAATTTTTTTTAAAGTGCAAATAATGTATGTGAGCTTCGTATAAGGTCAACTAAGAGGGAAAAGCTATTGTAGACAAAGAAGAGTGTAAAAATATTTATAAATTTCATTCTTTCATGTGAGCGTTTAACAGAAATGCTGAAAACTCTAAACTAGTAGGCACTTGAAAGAGAAACCTAGTATACTCGAAAATCGCTAAAGCTGCTTACATGCTTCCCATATTAGGTTTTCAGTGCTGAACTCGCTGCCCTGCGTATCTCTGCCATAGAAATACTGAAGATGAAATTAGATTGCTAACAGGTCCCAACAGATGCATACAAATCATAAATTTTTCATGTTTAATTCCTCAGAAGACTGGGCAGAATTCTTAATATATGGTGCAATGAATATTCCTCTGTGCCATCCACTTTGTAATGATTCGCAGAGTATAGCTACAGACGAAGACGCGAAAATCATGTAAGCTCCTAAAGTAGAGGGTGTTTCGGGAAGATGTTGATAAGCATGCAGTGTTGCTAATACGTGGCAGTGGTAATGGTAACGGAAAATTTCATACACACAGCTACTCCTCTCTCAACAGGAACCTGTTGAAAACTCATGGCGTTCACCAGAATGATTTCTAGAATTTCTCCTCTACACTTCTGTTTATGGAGTTGATTATAGTTTTATAATTCGAACACTACACGGTAAAATGCTAACCGTTGATAAAATTGTTGCTAGGTATATAAATGTTTTTAGGCACCAGTTGGAGAGGATGTCAGTCACCAATTCCAGTTAACAACGCAGCATGCCTGCAGAGCTGTGAAATACGTTATAGTTGGTGATTACATCTTTAAATACGAGTTGTAAAGGTACGTAACCTAGTAACATATATCAATAAGTAATGTCGTGAAGATGTAATATGGCATGTACGCTGTATTTCGTGACAGTTTCAATTGTCTGTTTCAGAGATCGTTGCGAACAGCTCACATGCGTATATATCTTCTTCCTTTCAGGATGGTACCGATTTACACATTGTGAACCGTCCTGTCTTCCAACGAAAGTTGTGATGTACTATTTGCAATTAGTTCAAGTACAGTCTCTTAGAATTAACTGTGTATTCAGGCTATTGTTGAACAAACTGTGCAGATAACGAAAAGCCTTATTCTAAAGAAATGAAAACCACAACCTAGTGAATGTCCCGTTGCAGTATTTATTTATCGTTTTGTTTCGTAACATCTGACACCTAGTGTTCAGCTGACTGCAACACCTATAGAGACAACGCTTAAAAATTATTCGGCCATAAACACTGACTACAGTGTCGTTACAACAACTAGACAAATAATTTATATTTTTTTTCTTTCGGCTTGGTGGATCACGTACGTCTCACAAAGCTGCTACTGTGATATTTTTCATTCCATGTTGCGGATATTAATTTTTTCTTTAACCTCAAATAAAATACCAACACCAGTATTTATCTCTGTCTCTCCCTATGTTTGGATAACAGGAGATATGCAACAGAATTCGAAACTACACCACCTGAAAGAAACAAAACAAATATAAACTGTTACCACAAACTCTTAAGCTGCATTTGGAAACGTGATTAGTGTTGCAGAATTCACTGCACAGTCTTTTTATTTATTTTTTTTTTTAAGATATAGGGCTTGTTATATTATGACACTGGAACAGATTTGATGCACACCTTTACACAATTATTGTGGAATGTCTTCACTCAAGTAAGGCAAATGTTATTGCATGTATTTTTATTTAATTTAGATGCAAAAGCAAATGTTTTTGGATCAGAACCGTATCAGTACAACAGTTGTACACATGACTTTTGGTTAAAAAGTTCGGGAAAAAGCTCTGAGCTATTACAAGAGAGTGCCTCAGGTCCATTATGTATAATTATGAGTTTTAAAGGTCTTGGGCTACAACGTGTTTCTGTTTTTGACAATAGTTACGAATACTCTATCTGATCAAGCGTATTCGGACACTTATTAGAGGAAATAAGTTCGGATGTGTCCACCGTTCCGCTTTATGACGGCTTGAACTATACAGGAATCACTTTTAGTGAAGTGTTTGATGTCTCTGGGGGAATAGCGGCCCATTCTTCTCAGGAGCCGCAAAAAGAGAAGTTAGTGCTGTTGTACTCTCGGGTCTAGAGCTAAGTCGACGTTCTAACTCATCCCTAAGGTGTTCCCTAGGTTTCAGATCGGGACTCTGGAAAGACCAATCCATTTCATCACTGACTGTGTGTGTGTGTGTGTGTGTGTGTGTGTGTGTGTGTGTTCGACTTAATAATATGGATGTGATTCCATACGACCATTAAGAGAATATTTGTCCAAGGTATAGAAAGAGTCACCCAGATGAAGTTATTTCAAATTACATTTACAATACCTTTGCTATTTGTCAGATATTTTATGTTATTGGGCAAGTGATCAAAGATTTCTGTGATTGACTGTTGAACGTCTTTCTGAGCCAGAGATAGCCTTAGTGATGGGTACCGACGGCCACTTTCTCTTCTAAAGCTGTTGCTGTGGGCATTGATACTCTTCTCAAATTGCGATGGATTGTTTTCATGTATTTAATTAACATATGATTTAATTGTGAAGGTAGGCTTGGAATGCCTACCTTCTTGAAGACACGCCTACGGGGTAACTGTGGATGAATACAACATACTATTCTCACTCTTCGCTTTCGTGCAAGTAGTAATTTCTTCTCGCGAGATCAGTTACTGTAAAAGTTTTATGGTATAACACATCTAGAAATGTAAATATGCATAAATGTTGATACATGTATTTTTTGTGGAGGCCTGCATCAAACCATTCTACACACCGAAGAAAAGAACATGTATTATTCCCACAATAGCAGTTATGTGAAGAGCAAATGACGCTGCACTTAGCGCAGTACGTATTTCTACCAGTCCAAACTTTTTTTTTTTTTTAAGGAAGGAAGTTGGGAAAAAAAGAGGGTGCAGTTGTATTTGTATTTGGCGAATACACATGTCCAATAAATTTTCTTCCTCGAAAAATGAATAATACAAATAAAAAGTAATAACACAAGAAAAGACTGAAATAGTCTCCACTAATGATGTCACCCAAGTGTTTCATACTGGAGGAAAAAAAAAAAGACAAACATGCCATTAAAGCTGAGAAGTATCATAACCAAAGACCTGAGTAACCATTTAAATTCTCCCACTGAAACCCGGTACCGTTTCTATGTGTGAGATTTCGTTTCTGATTTGAAAGTAAATTATTGAACTAAGAAAACGGTGTTCAATTTTTCTGCTTTACTTTCGAGACTCGTCGGATGAGCATCTGTCGTTCTCCCAAAGATTATTGTATTGCACTGTCTGTATCGCGGATGTCCTTCCGGAGACAGATACGAAGCTACAGTTTTCCCTGCGGCGGCTTACATCAAACATCAGATGCTGTCTGTAAGAGAAACAGAAACTATTGTGCTTAGCGGCTTGTTTGCCGTTGTACCAAAGCTTGTGTAGGTTTCCGTATACGTGTCCCTCTAGAAATTACAGGACCAGGGAGGCCGGTCAGATATATATCTTGTGACGAGACCGGCACTAGACGGCATAGGACTGAATCACATAAAGAAGAGAAATGTCGTTCTGACCGAACCGTAAACAGGGTACACAACAAGGGAGCGACTCTGTGGGGACGGCTCAAAGCGCGGCGTGCCTTTCAGGCGATGAATAGGATGAGCGCCGTGATATATCTCGGCCTAGGACAATGCGGACAGCGGTAACCGACCGTAGCCCGCGGCGACCACCCAACTGTTGCGAAACTTCCGGGCCACAAAAAGAGCGCGCCAGGTGCAAGCTGCGCCACTTCCTGCAGCTCACCACTCTCGTTCCCCACATCGCCAGTGCAGCGCCCTCTATCTCACTTCATGAGGCAGTCATAGAATGACTCACGTTTACTTGACAACAAGTAATCGAGATTACCATAAGAGCTCCGCAGTTCATTCATAAAGGCAAATCGGGCTATATACAATGTGTATATGAACCAATAGGTACGGATAAGACTGGAAAAACGAGAGACAAATAATATGATTAAAACGACGGAGACGCAGTCTTCCCCTAAACTGTTCAGCCTTTAAACAAATGAAGCTCATAGAATAAGACAAAGGTTCATAAGTGGAGATAGAACTCAGAGTGAAATCACATAAATGATAATATTTTTTGAAGACACAAGATAAAGCAATCCTCTGTGGAAATGATGAAGTAATACAGGATATGTTGAATGGCGTGAGAAGCCAACTGAACACAGAATCTGAATCGAAAAGAAACCAGAGAAAGATGAAAGAAACATGGACAAACAGTAATGAGATTGGCGCAATATTAACATCGAAATTGGGTACCAGTAGTAATTAAGCGAAGAAATCCTGCTTTCTTGAGAACGGAAAACGGTCTAACATAGATAAAGAGAGTATTTCTCGCCTAATTAGGAGAACTGGTATCAAACATGGGCCTTAACTTGAGAAAGGAATTATTGAGAATGTTTGTCTTGAGCAAAATGTTGTATGGAAGAGAAACGTGGAATTCGAGAAAACCGGAAAAGGCAAAGCCAAGCGCCTGAGGTGTGACGTTACAGGAAGACGTACAAAAATTAGTGATCTATCAAGACAGTATACATAAAGTTCTCCGCGTAATCTGCAGGAAAGGAATATGTGCATACCACTAATTAGATGAGACAGATTGATAGGGTTTGTCTTAAGAAATTAAAGAATACCTTTCCCGGTATGACAGGTACCAGTGTTGTAATATAAAGAGACTGCCACAGGAGAGGAAGCTGTGGCGTGCTTCATCGTGTCTATATATACGCCACACACACACATATATATAATGGAAATGTAAGTATGCATTTGTGCATGTTCCATATCTAACCCTTCGCCGGTTTACTGTCTGGAAAGAAGCGCTGTAGGGAGAAGACCACGTACCTATCAAAAGAGTGGGGGTAGGGGTGAAAAAGTATGTGTAGCTCACGACACCTGAATACCCATATTTTATTTACCCAGTATTTGAGAAAAAATGCGCTCAGTGACCTTCCACACACGTTACACATAATTTCAAACTTTCAGGAATTCTTTTCATGCTGTCAATTCCCACAAAAAGAAAAAATGTTTATAGCTACCAATATTTTTGCTCATCCTCCAGTAAAACTAAACTTCAGCATTCGATATGGCGTTTTAATGTATATTTTTCGCTATCGACATTATTCACAACAAGTTTGCAGACAGTATCCACATATGCCACTGGTAATAATAACATAATTACGTGACTGTATGCCACATAGTTCAGCAGATATGATATCATAACACTGAGTAGCGTGAAAAACTGCCGCATCATGCCTGACATTTCATTTATTACGCCTCGACTAGTACTTCTATACACAACGCATTTCGCAGACGGTAGACGGTAGGTGGAAGCACTAACAGAGCAGGGCATTTAAAGCGCGTGGGGGTGTGACAGGGGGAATGCGGCCTACAGTGCAGTCGTTGTCGTAAGGCAGAGACGGAGCGATTTATCTAACGTCCAAAGCGCCATCAGCAGTGGCTTTCAGGCCAAGCATGAAAGCATTTCCGTAACGACTAAGTCTGTAAACCGTTCGCGTGCGGCCTGGGTAAAGTATACCGTGCGTGGGAAAATGGCGCCGTTCAAAACAGGCGCCGAGGCAACTGTGCTGCGCCACAGGCCACAGATGACAGCGGTGAACGACGGCTGCGTGGTGTCTCCTCAATAACCGTTCAGTGAGCGTTGCTGCGTGGGCAAACTCGCACTCGGTACTTTTAATGTCCACAAGAACGGTATTGTATTGTACTGCATTTTATTGAACTGGGAACCTAGAAACGACGGAGAGGCTTCGTCCCCGCCGTAGCCTCAGTGGTACACAACCACACAACAGGCTACAGCGCTCCACTCACCCCACCGCCACCCCACACCGAACCCAGGCTTATTGTGCGGTGCGGCTCCCAGTGGACACCCCGGAAACGTCTCACACCAGACGAGTGCAACCCCAATGTTTGCGTGGTGGAGTAATTACGGTGTACGCGTACATGGAGAAAGTATTTGGGCAGCAATCACCGACATCTGAGGCGCAAGAAGGGGAACCAGCTCGCATCGCAGAGTCAGATGGAAAACTGCCTGAAAAACCATACACAGACTGGCCGGCACACCGGACTTCGACGCTAATCCGCCGGGCGGATTCGTGCCGGGGAGTGGAACGCCTTCCCGTCCGGAAAGCAGTGCGTTACTTTTTTTTATGTCTATTGGTTTTTGTTGTCTTTCATAGGTGCTAAACACAACATACAGAAAGTAAAGGTGCCATTCAACACATTCAAACGGAAAAATTGCTCCTAACGCCGTCTAGATTTAAAGAGTCCACTAGAAAAAGAAAGAAAAGAAAACGGGACCCTGCAACGGCCCTGTTGGCCTGTATTCAGGTCGGCTTCTCGTTAGCTTAAAAACTATGTATAGTCATCTGAATACATCAGGCTTGAACGTTAGTTCCTGAAAGTTGAGCTATCTCCTCATTTCACTTCTCATACCCGGCACACCCCAACTAGCCGGATGGTCGATGAATAACGAACCCAAGTAATTGGAAAAACGTGTTCTATATTTCACGTTTCGCCGAAAAATATCATGTTGCTCTTGCACTACGTACTAGAAGTCTATGACGTTCTTGTCATCGGTGCGATACAAATAATACGTCGCCATCCCCTTTATCCAGATTACGGCGTTTGTCCTGGTGGTGGGAAAGTATACTTCGTCGGGGAACAGTAGGTCGTCAGCTTTGATCGCCGTATGCGTCGTACGCAGTAAAAGGGCCAGCATTTTCCTCGTTAGAAGCCAGCAGTCGATTGCCGTGCAACAAACCAATCGGTGCTCGTCGGAGTCGACTACCACGCAATGGGGGCATATCTGCGTGTCGACCAGATGATGAGAGCGCATGTCGTTGATGGTTTTGGAATTTTCCGTTCACCACTACATACCACAATGCGCGTACCTCTGTAGGCAGAGAGGGAAGATGAACCGCTCTCTATATTCTCTGCCACTGTATCGCCCGGCACTTCTGTTCGGCCACATTGCGAGATGATTGCTGAAGGACGCTTCGATATATGTCTTTCGTTGTGGGCAACCTGATGTCCGGCAAACTGTCAAATGGTTCAAATGGCTCTGACAAGGCAACCTCCCCATCGCACGCCCCCCCCCCCCCCCCATAGATTTAGTTATAAGTTGGCACAGTGGATAGGCATTGAAAAACTGAACACAGATCCATCGAGAAAACAGGAAGAAGTTGTGTGGAACTATGACAAAAATAAGCAAAATATACAAACTGAGTAGCCCATGTGCTAGATATGCATCATCAAGGCTAGTGTGAGCTCAGGAGCGCCGTGGTCCCGTGGTTAGCGTGAGCAGCTGTGGAACGAGAGGTATTTGGTTCAAGTCTTCCCTCGAGTGAAAAGTTTACTTCCTTTATTTTCACAGAGTTATGATCTGTCCGTTCGTTCATTGACGTCTCTGTTCACTGTAATAAGTTTAGTGACTGTGTTTTGTGACCGCACCGCAAAACCTGCGATTAGTAGACGAAACGACGTGCCTCTCCAACGGGAACCGAAAACATTTGACCGCAAGGTCATAGGTCAACCGATTCCTCCACAGGAAAACACGTCTGATATATTCTATACGACACTGGTGACGGCATGTGCGTCACATGGCAGGAATATGTTGTCGACCCACCTAACTTGTACACTTGGCGAATGGGTAAAAATATTCATCTACCTTGCCCGATTTAGGTTTTCTTGAGGATATGATAATCACTCCCAACAAAGTGATCAAAACATAAGAGTTTGTCACATAAACTGCAGCAAATGAACGCAACAGTTTCACAGTCGCACAGTTTTCCCTGTGCTCTGTCAAAAAATATATTTTTAACGTTTTCAAATTTTTCCGTGTGTAGACCGTCAGTGAAGTTGATTATGTGTGAGTGCCTGAACTTTGATAATTGACACACGATCACGTAAACAATACTGCTCTGTGTACCTATGCAGCTTCACAAAATCATTGTCTGAAAATAACAAATTAAACTTTTCACGCGAGGGAAGATTTGAACCAAGGACGTCTCGTTCTGCAACTGCTCACACTAGCCACGGGACCACGGCGCTCCTGAGCTCACTATATCCTTGATGTTGCCTATCTTGCACATGGACTACTCAGTTTGTATATTTTGCTTATTTTTTCCTAGTTCCACACAACTTCTTCCAGTTTTCTCGAGTGATCTGCGTTCAGTTTTTCACGGCCTATCCACTGTGCCAACTTATAACTAAATCTGAGGGGGGTGCGATGGGGAGGTTCCCTTGTGAGCACTATGGGACTTAACATCTATGGTCATCAGTCCCCTAGAACTTAGAACTACTTAAACCTAACTAACCTAAGGACATCACACAACACCCAGTCATCACGAGGTAGAGAAAATCCCTGACCCCGTCGGAAATCGAACCCGGGAACCCAGGCGCGGCAAACGAGAACGCTACCGCGCGACCACGAGCTGCGGACTGGCAAACTGTCCTGAACGTAACTGTAATCGACGAAGAATCCCCGAAGGTGTGCGAGCGGTGCCGTGATGTAGCCTACATAGACTGTTCACAGCGCCCATTAAGGTGACGTGCTCGGTTCTCCAATAGCGTTGCATCGTACTAAGAAATATCGCAAGCGCCCTGTTCTTCAAGTTTACGAGTCCGATGCCTCCTCCTCTCGGTGGCAGGGTCAAGGTATCAAAATGTTTCAAATGCCTCTGAGCACTATGGGACCTAACATCTATGGTCATCAGTCCCCTAGAACTTAGAGCTATTTAAACCTAACTAACCCAAGGACATCACACACATCCGTGCCCGAGGCAGGATTGAGACCTGCGACCGTAGCGGTGGCGCGGTTCCAGACTGTGGTGCCTGAAACCGCTGGGCCACTCCGGCCGGCTCAAGGTATCAAAGTGGATTTTGAAGAGGAGGTCAGCACTTACGAAATGTCCGAAGGCTTACTGTAGTCTTGACACGATCGTGGTGGGCAACGACAGTATGTGTACCAAGTGACTTATTTTCGGGCCAAGTAGACGTTGACATAATGCGCGCTGGAACATATCTATGGCGCGCAGTGCATGTTTTCGTACCAATGCGTGAATCTGTCGCAGTAGCTGTCGATTATTATCCGCCGCTGTACATCGTATGTTTCCATGGAATACCACTCCCAAACACTTGAGTGTGGGGACCTTAGTGATGGGCACTGCTGTCCCTGGTGGCATTCCTCTGCCCACTTCCATACATCGAGTCTTTCGCAGTTTCATGACACTAGCCGCCACCGCTCCATACTGCTGGAGCCATTCCAGCGCCGCCTGGATTTCGTCTCCTGACTTGAGCAAAATAACGACGTCGTCGGTGTATGCACCGCATTGGAAAGATGCGGTACGTAGATGGACACCTTCAAGTCGTCGCCGGAGGCCGTGTAGTGCAGGTTCAAAAGCGACTGCAAATGAGATGACTGAAAGGGGGCAACCTTGCCGCACTGGGCTCTGCATTGTGAAAGGTTCGGAGCTAACAACGTTCACTACGACTCTCAAGTCTGCGCCATTAATCAATCTCATGATCGTGTCCACAAAATGGTATGACATCCCCTATGCCCCTAGCGCTGTATATATACACTCCTGGAAATGGAAAAAAGAACACATTGACACCGGTGTGTCAGACCCACCATACTTGCTCCGGACACTGCGAGAGGGCTGTACAAGCAATGATCACACGCACGGCACAGCGGACACACCAGGAACCGCGGTGTTGGCCGTCGAATGGCGCTAGCTGCGCAGCATTTGTGCACCGCCGCCGTCAGTGTCAGCCAGTTTGCCGTGGCATACGGAGCTCCATCGCAGTCTTTAACACTGGTAGCATGCCGCGACAGCGTGGACGTGAACCGTATGTGCAGTTGACGGACTTTGAGCGAGGGCGTATAGTGGGCATGCGGGAGGCCGGGTGGACGTACCGCCGAATTGCTCAACACGTGGGGCGTGAGGTCTCCACAGTACATCGATGTTGTCGCCAGTGGTCGGCGGAAGGTGCACGTGCCCGTCGACCTGGGACCGGACCGCAGCGACGCACGGATGCACTCCAAGACCGTAGGATCCTACGCAGTGCCGTAGGGGACCGCACCGCCACTTCCCAGCAAATTAGGGACACTGTTGCTCCTGGGGTATCGGCGAGGACCATTCGCAACCGTCTCCATGAAGCTGGGCTACGGTCCCGCACACCGTTAGGCCGTCTTCCGCTCACGCCCCAACATCGTGCAGCCCGCCTCCAGTGGTGTCGCGACAGGCGTGAATGGAGGGACGAATGGAGACGTGTCGTCTTCAGCGATGAGAGTCGCTTCTGCCTTGGTGCCAATGATTGTCGTATGCGTGTTTGGCGCCGTGCAGGTGAGCGCCACAATCAGGACTGCATACGACCGAGGCACACAGGGCCAACACCCGGCATCATGGTGTGGGGAGCGATCTCCTACACTGGCCGTACACCACTGGTGATCGTCGAGGGGACACTGAATAGTGCACGGTACATCCAAACCGTCATCGAACCCATCGTTCTACCATTCCTAGACCGGCAAGGGAACTTGCTGTTCCAACAGGACAATGCACGTCCGCATGTATCCCGTGCCACCCAACGTGCTCTAGAAGGTGTAAGTCAACTACCCTGGGCAGCAAGATCTCCAGATCTGTCCCCCATTGAGCATGTTTGGGACTGCATGAAGCGTCGTCTCACGCGGTCTGCACGTCCAGCACGAACGCTGGTCCAACTGAGGCGCCAGATGGAAATGGCATGGCAAGCCGTTCCACAGGACTACATCCAGCATCTCTACGATCGTCTCCATGGGAGAATAGCAGCCTGCATTGCTGCGAAAGGTGGATATACACTGTACTAGTGGCGACATTGTGCATGCTCCGTTGCCTGTGTCTATGTGCCTGTGGTTCTGTCAGTGTGATCATGTGATGTATCTCACCCCAGGAATGTGTCAATAAAGTTTCCCCTTCCTGGGACAATGAATTCACGGTGTTCTTATTTCAATTTCCAGGAGTGTATATTGCTCATCACACCTAGACACGTTTGATCTAAATGTATTTTGTCCCTTATCGCCGCTTGAAGGCGAGCACGGAAGATACGTGCAAATATTTGCTGTCTCCATTCAATAATGTCAAAGGCCGGTAGTCTTGTGGTCTACGACCACCACTTGGTTTTGGAACGGGTATCATGATACCCTCTGTGATCTCGGTAGGGACACGTAAGGTAGGTGTTTAAGAGTTCATTGTACACCTGTACCCGCGTCAGTCCCATCTCATAAGCAAAGGTGCGGTAGCACTCAAGAGGAAGCCCATCCGGTCCAGGGGATTTGTTTAACGCGCCACACTTTAGGGCAGCGTCCAGATCATCTACGGTGATATCAGCCATAAGTCCGTCCACTTCAGTGGGATGCTCGTCCGCTGGCATTTCGCGAAGCACGTCAGCCAGTCCTGTTCCGTACAGCTAGTCCTTCGGATAGAATCTGCGGTAGTGGTGAGCAAAAGCACGTGCAATATCCTTCTGTAACGTGACCCGCGATCCATCGGCCGTTTCGACATACCGTATAAGTGTACGTCGCCGCTGTCTTCTTTCTGTCAGTTTATAGTGGAATGACGGCCGTTCGTTGCGCAATCCGTCGAACATCCTCGCATGCACTTTAACCGCTTCTATCTTCACTGCCGTAAGGCGCAGCAGTTGTGCTTTGATAAGCTAGACAGCCTGCTGATGGTCGGCAGAAGGTGGTTGTTTCGCCAACTCACGTAGGGCTGTGAAACAACAATCGGAAGTCGCCAGTTGCCAATGTGACTTATCTTGTCAACGTTCTGTTGTTATCTTGTGAACGTTGTGCGTAAAACCGGTCTGAACCGCCATTTAATCGTTGAATCGTGCGAACGCCAAGTGACTTCAACATCCTGTAAACAGTTTTCATCCTGCAGGTGGATAGCGTTGGGCTTTCACGGGCCACTACTGCGCCATGACTTCTGTCGCGGCAGATCGATGGTGTTGATGTGAGCCTGGTGGTCTGTAAAGGCCGTAGGCCACACTTGCGCGTCAATCGTCGCCTTGCGTAGCCCACGTGACACATACACCCTGTCTAGTCGATTAGCTGAGTCGCTTGTAAAGTATATATATCCGCGGCTGTCACCGTGCGTCATTTCCCAGGTGTCATGCAGTGCAAGATCCCGTACCAGTGTGTGTAACGCCGGGCCAGGAATGAAATGTTGTCGTTGGTCCTCGGGCCGCAGAACGCAGTTGAAGTCGCCACCTACAATATAATTCTCCTGACGTCCTCGAAATAGCGGCGACATTTCCTCTGTGTAAAGGTTGTGCGTTCGTGTCTCGTGGTCGAGCAAGACGGTGCGTAAACATTCACCAAACGTACATCCGCTACAGTCAGGGTAACACCACGGATCGATGGTAAGTATTCCACATCTTCCGCCACCATTACTTCTCGTAACAGTACGGATTTGCCACCGCTACCGTCGTAACCTGCTAAACGATAGACGTCAGAACCGTAAAACTCAACTGGGGCATCGTTTCGTACCTCCGGCAGAAAACCTATGACGACGTCCGCTGCCCGCAGCATATCTTGCAGCATTTTTATCCTTACTGGGGTGGTAATACCATTTATGTTAACTGTACCAGTACGGTAGACATGTGACATCTTATCGGTTGTGCATTGCTGGGAATTCACGCATCTACTGATCGGCCGTCGATGGAGCGTTCTTCCTGGACCGGGACCACACGACACGGCCTCATTGGCCGCCACGGACAAGGTTCCCTCTCGACTCGTTGTCGGTGGGAGCCAACGACTGAACGTCGCCCTCCTGCATCTCATCAATTTCTTTCATTTCTTGTGCCCAATCTCCTAATGCGTTGGTGAGGACTCTCGCTGTTGACGGGCGTTCATCTACAGGTGGGACCACATCCTGTTGCATATCTATATCCATCGCGTCTGGTTGATGTGGCGGCTTCTCCACGGTTTGTAGCACCGATGCTGTGGATGTGACTTCGTCCTGGCCTGGCGGTGGAAACGAATCTTGATCGTTCCCACTGTCTTGTTCGTCGCCTCGGTTGGATGCTGTTCATTGTGATCCTCTTGCCGATCCGCTTCCATATCTGAAGATGGGTTCAACTGGAGCGTGGTAGAACGGTGGCTCCGCAGCTGTTGTGGGGCGTCTGGCTGGTGGTGTGACAAAGGCCATTTGCGCCGTCAGTGACGTGGGACCGGGGGATCGGGGGCGATACTCGCAGATTCTACGTGTAACGGCTTGTCATGCGCGTCACCCACGTCGTTCCGTAGCGCTTCCACGTACGTAATAGGCAGCGGTGTCATCTGCTGTGGCAGCTGCTGGTTTTCCCGAGGTAGCTGTACTAGACGTCGCTGAAGACAGTCAGTTGGACATAGCCTTCCTGCCCGCAGCCAGAGCAGGTTTTCGGTTGACCATTGTATATAACGATGGCTCGGCAGGCACCTATTGTCACATTAGATAGTATGTGCTTCTGGAGTTCAACTCTTATTTGGTGCACTACGCTGAGCACGAGATACGTCTCGAAGCTGGTCCATTTCTCCGCAGCATGATTAAGGACCATGCCGTAAGGGCAAAGTGCTACGATAACCATGTCCGCATTAACTTCGAACGGAAGTTCGAATACGCGTACCATTCTCACTCCGAGACCGGCATGATCAACAGAAACCACACCCACGTACCCGTCGGTGTGGCAAAAGTGGTAACCTTCGGTGGATCGACGGATAAGTCTGTCGCACGCTGCCTCGTCTATTAGTTTTATGTAAACGACGCTGTCCACTACTGATAGGTGAATTCCTATCAGCTCCCGGGGATCTAGTTTTACCACTTTGTGCATGAAACGTCCGATTTCGTGTGCTTTTGGTCTTGTATATTGTGCGTCGAACGTGAACTTGGTAGTCACCTTCCAGTAAGCAAGAGCCATCGTGATTTGTAGTAATCAATACACCGCTATGCGAAGCCTCACGGATGTAAACAAAACTCGCGCTAAACGGGTCGCGGTCGGTGCGCTAGGCACGTTCGACACGCTACAACGCCGAAGGCGGACTGTCGCGTTAGACCGCACGGCTAACCGGGCGGGCTAAAAGAAGGGTACTGATGGGTCGGGTAATCCCACTCTCGAACTCGGCGTAAAGATGTCCTATTTTCTCAGTACTGAACATTTGCGGACCTACCATCCCGTTGCAGCATGCTACGAATAAGCAATATTTCCACGTTGAGTGAAACACTTTCTCCAGTTATTCACATTCCACAGTTTCTCAGCACGGTTCGACGCTACGTATGTATACAATGGGTAACAAGTACCCTAACTGATCTTTGCCTATGAGTCTGCTGCAACGAACTGAAATAAAAAATCCCGTTTCCTCAGTACTGAACTGTTGCGGACCCGTCATCAAATGGCAGCATGCCTCGAATAAGCCGTATTTCAATGTGCAGTGTGACACTTTCTCCAGTTATTCAGATCCACAGTTTCTCTGGAGATTTTTGGACATCGTAAGCGTTCAGCCTTATAAAAGATAAAAAGAAAGAAACATATTTGAAAATTATACAGCGTGTTCAAGACGAATGCAGGAAGATGAAACTGTCTTTTAATCCTGAAACGGTGGTAATTTACTTCGAACAGTCCATCCATGAGTGTACCAATGGTGCCTTCCCACCAGTCAAGATTACTGGCTTTCGGTCTCACCTTGCTCAAACTTGGTAGCACAATTGTAACTGTTATTTTAAGTGAACAGCCATGTTGTTGAATGATAAGTGGTCATTATTTGTATAGAATATTATCTTCCTCTTCCAAAACACAGCAGAACGCAGTTATTCCTGAAATTAAATTTTCTTTATATTAGCAATAAACTATTCACGGTACAAAGGATTGTGTACATTTGTTAAGTCACAAACCTAAAAAAAATTTCCACAAGCATTATATTCTTTTACATATTTTCATGGCTTCAATATACGAAGACCAGAACAATGATAACAGTCAGTGGCTGCATTGCTTCTTTGATCTTAGTTACTTCAATCTTCAATATGTTCCTGATTCCTTCCTGACCTGTCAGTGTACCAGCCACAAGACCAAAAAATTTCCAAATTTGCCTATCATGTAACTGAAGATTACATTGATGACGAAGGTGTGCTATTTCCTAATCACTTTTGGGCAGCAGATTGCGCGAACGACTAACGAATTCTGAAAGTTTTCAGTCCTGTTTCAACGCTTCTTGTGAATCTCCTCATTCAAACATCTTCCAACTTGTGAAAAGTCTGAAGCATGAACCAACTGATACGTACATTGACACTAACTCTGCAAGATATGGCCACATAATCAAAACCGACTCAAAAACCATCAAAAGCTAAGCTTTCCTAGAAAAGAAATTGCGCTGATGAGCCAAAAACGTGATCACCATCTGCTTAAAGGCTTGTCTGTTCGTCTTTGGAACGAAATAAATCACTGATTTAGCGTATCAGGGATCTGACAGTTTGTTGGTGGGTTTGTAGAGATATGTGGCATTTGATGTCGGGCACAGGTCATGTACTTCGTGTAAATAACGGGCCGCTGATTTGCTTACACGCAGATGGCGTCCGATGGCGATCCAGATGGGTTCCATAGGATTTACATCAGGCAAATATGGTCGCTGAAACATTCACGTGAGTTCAGTATAATGCTCCTCAAACCAGTGTAGAACGATTTTGGCACCAAGACACAGAAAGTAATACTGCTGAAATATGATATCGACGTCGGGGAAGACCTCAAGCATGATGGGATGCAGGTGGTTCGCAGCTGTCAGCGTGTCTTCGATTACTACTACAGGTTCCACGCAAGCGCAGGAATGTGTTTCCATTGATCAAGCCTCCAAACACAAAGTTCTGTGGAGAGTCGTGCATGTCCAACCATTTAGTGCCTAGTGGTAGTTTCACTGTCCTTCTACCTCCTACTTCTCACGAAAGTAGCACGTGAAAATTCTAGCGGCTTCCCCATTTACGAGATACTCTTTCACAAGCTCTGCGAAAATATAAACCGCTCTCTGTAAAAGTCGCTCATCTCAATGGATTTCGCCATTTGAAGCCCATCTCTTAGCTAGGATGACCCTCGTCCGTGTCTGCTCAGCTTACATACTTCTGTTACCGCGTCACGTGCGCACAACACCTCCAGGCGGCATCCAGCGTCGCGATGGGTAACGGTCAAAATGTTTTGCCTCAACAATATAGATTTACTCATATGCTGAAACTGGCAAATTACAATTTTTTAAGTGCGGTTTATACAAGCATCCGTGGATCAAATGTAAGATAAAAGAAAAGAAGTTATTTCCAGGAAATATTTTATATGTGAAATTTGTGATAAAATCTTTGTGATACTTATAACTTCTTTTGCGTACCTTATTCGTTGGTCTATTTTTTACAATATTCCTCACGAACACTGTCAGTAGTGTTGGAGGTCCAGCACTCCCTCCGTTCAGATTTGAAAGAGTTGGCCGAGATTATGCAGTTGGTCTGTCACGAGCATGTGGAAGTTCCCCAATTCGTGCGTGCCGCTCAAGAGGCGTTTCGGGAAGAGTTACCAAATTCGAGTGTTTTGTTTTCCAGAAGCTAGTAGAAGTTGCAGAGTTGGGGCGAGTTATGGTGCTTATGGGCCTGGTTCAGGGACATATGCTGACTGCTGTTCATCGGGGACGAAAGCTAGAATTTGTACGCCAACACCACAGCTGGACGTTCACTGAGTGGCAGTAGATGACTTTTAAGGTGACTCTGGTTTCATGCTCCATCGGACAGACAGCCGTTGACATGTGAACTCTGGAACAATCTCTCAGAAGTCTCCAAGCCGGAGGAGGGAGCTGTATGGTCTGAGGAACGTTTTCATGGCATTCCCTGGGCGATCTCTTCATTCTGGAAGTCACAATGGATCAGCAGAAGTATGCATCTATCCTTGGGGACCAGTCCAGCCACACATGCAGTCCGCTATTTTCTCGGCACGATGGCGTCTACCACTAGGATGGTTTCTGGCGTTATTTTCCCGAAGGGTATTTGTTGAGTTTTACTCCTCTTTATTCAGAGAATCCAATCAAGCCGAAAGCTCCTGGTTACTAATTAGGAACCTTCAGGAGACGATGATAGTGCTATTTTTAATCGAAATTGAAATTCTGCTCATGAGTGTTAACACAGTTACGCCATCGGTCCCTGTTGGAGCATGTGGTAAACGTCCCTCCTTAAAGACGCATTTTGTGTTTCAGCAGATAACTGTAGTTTAGTTTTTGCATGGTGTAGCTGGAGTCAGCCCAAACTAATAGTACTCATCACTTCCCGTTACAAACAAAATGATTTTTGAAGCGATATTTTACGTTCCCATTCTGTAGAGCAGTCCCAGAATAGTCTAGTGAAATGTTTGTTTTATCGATATGTATTAACAGGGACAGGAAAGCTCGAAGAATAACCAGTACTAGAGCGGCGACAGCACTGCCCTCGTCAGCGCCTACTGTTACAGCCAAGGATGCACCGCTGTCGGCTCGCTGCTGGACTGCTGTATATTTTTATTGTTTTACTGTTCACGTTAATACACGTCGATAAAAAAAGAGTGTCAGACTGGACTAATTTGGGAGCGCTGTATCCAATTGGCATTTAAAATTCCGATATAAAAATAATTTTCTTTATAATGGGAAACATACCGACGCTTTCGGTTGACATTGGGCTTCGCCTGAAGGACGTGACAAGCAGTAACTTTTGAGCTGACTCGAGCCACATACTGCAAAAACGAAATTGCAAATATCTGCCGAAACACCAGAGAATATCTGCACGGCGACTCTTAGGAGAGACATCCGATGTACTGATTAAAGGCAAGTCATGTAGCTTCGCGTTGATTCCTCGTGCAGTTTCGAGCATAGTGTCAACTTCACATTCCATACCTGATTTAAACACTATCGCCATCCCACATTCGTAGCCCAGGGTCACAGTAAATTGGTTCATATCCCGTGATATCTGCTGTTTTGTTTAATACCACTTCCTTAGCATGGTTATATAACTGTCTTCAGCGTACAGCTAATCACGTAGATTTCTCCACATTCAATCAAGTTGATACTGAATGTCACTATCCTGTACACTTTCATCGTCTTTGAAACGTCTAATCTTGATCAGCGTCCTCCGACCTCGGAGTGACCGACTTAGGCACATACGGTTTCGTAATTTCCATAGCATTCTCTAAGGGACTGTCGACCTTTGTGAGGACACTGTGTTCTTGTCGCTGGCACCGTATTTTCTCCTTTCTGCTAATGTCAGCCTCTCCTGACTTTTTTTAAATTTTTTTTTAGAGCTCTTGAATTTCTTCTTGGCTTTGCTTCCGAGCTTCTCGTTTAGATTAGGAGGTTGGCTCTCCTGGAGTGGCTTTGTCACTTGTTCACTTCAAATCGCGGCGCGGTACCGGCGCGTCTACCAACCTGTGTGCACACGTCATTCTTTCGGCCCCGTTGTCGCTATTCGCAGAGAGAAGGGTGCGAGGATTTATCTGTGCGTTGCGGAATTTTGCGAGGACATCCAGCTTTTATATGATAAGGGGACCCACAAATAACACACGTCCGGAGTTAAACTTCATAGGCGACAAGTACCTTACATCCCTGCACCACGTCAGTCTTGACATTGCTTACGTCATTGTTGGCACGGAATTGTTGTTAAGCCTGCCATTTTTCATCATATATCTGCATTACGTCTCAATCGGTTCTGAAGTTCCTTTGATGTGTCCATATTCCATTTAGAACTATAGATTAAATATGCGGACTGTTCGCAAATCTAATTCAACGTAATGAATGCCGACGTCCAAACTTCTCCTTTCGACGAACGAAACTTGGAGGAAACTCTTGTTTTCGTCATAATTCTGTGACATACTTGGCTGTCTTTCGGACTGACATACAGAGCATGTGATAAGAAACCGACTACAAACTCTTAACTTCTTGTACTGGCAAACATAAATGATCGAAAAACCACTCGTCAATATCTAACACTTTGATCCTTCATACTTTAATGGGAACACATTTTTCAAGTTACACGTTCGATGTTTAGACTCCATTATTAACGTATAGAACGGAACTCACAAATTCCATGGCTGAATATAACAGCGAGCGCACGGCGAGAGCTGCTACAAGTACACAGCACACACGATCGACCACTGCTGCGGTTCGCCCGCGACGTTTGTATGTGCCGGTGACAGATTCCGTTAGTGTGCTCACAATTATGATTCCTGCACGAGGCGAGGATTATTTATATTTCTCGTCAGGTTGTCTTGGCTTTCGCATGAAATGCATTACTGTAGTGTCTGTATTTGACCGTATCTGTATAGCTCGGTGCAATGTTCCTTCAGACAAGCAGTCCTGTTTGAAGGAACAGGCACTGCCGACGGTCGATAGCTGTATTAAGTCATGGAATGTATTCGCAAACTGCGAGTACTGTGCCAACACAGCTATAGAAGAATGAGATTTTCACTCTGCAGCGTAGTGTGCGCTGATATGAAACTTCCTGGCAGATTAAATCTGTGTGCCCGACCGAGACTCGAACTCGGGACCTTTGCCTTTCGCGGGCAAGTGCTTTACCATCTGAGCTACCGAAGCACGACTCACGCCCGGTCCTCAGAGCTTTACTTCTGCCAGTATCTCGTCTCCTGCACACAGTTTTAATCTGCCACGAAGTTCCTTATCAGCGTACACTCCGCTGCAGAGTGAAAATCACATTCTGGAAACATCCCCCAGGCTGTGGCTAAGCCATGTCTCCGCAGTATCCTTTCTTTCAGGAGTGCCAGTTCTGCAAGGAGAGCTTCTAAGTCTGGAAGGTAGGAGACGAGATACTGGCAGAAGTACAGCTGTGAGGACCGGGCGTGAGTCGTGCCTCGGTAGCTCAGATGGTAGAGCATTTGCCCGCGAAAGGCAAAGGTCCCGAGTTCGAGTCTCGGTCGGGCACACAGTTTTAATCTGCCAGGAAGTTTCCCAGCTATACAATTTACTAAAAACACTGAACATCTGTGCCAGACCGGGACACCATCTTGGAATTCCTGCTTTCAGTGAGCAGCTGCATTAACCACTTCGGCTATTTTAGCATGCTTCGAGAACTGACCCACATCTGCATATATCACAGTGTCTGCCTCCCATATTGCTCGCACAGCTGTGAGTTCCGCACAGGGAGAGGTTCGTTTTTCCCGCCAGGTTAACTCGGTTTTGGCACGAAATGCTATAGTGCAGTGTCTGCATTTGACAGTGTTTGTATAGTTAGAGGCATGCATATCCGAAAAGAACAGACATTTATGACGATCGATAGACACACTTAATCATGGTAACAGCTATAGAATTTAGTGGAAACATATAAATATTTTTACCAACCAGGACTCGAACGCGGATTTCCAGATGGTTCAAATGGCTCTGAGCACTATGGAACTTAACATCTGAGGTCATCATTCCCTTAGAACTACTTAAATCTAACTAACTTAACGACATCACACACATCCATGCCCGAGGCAGGATTCGAACCTGCCACCGTAGCGGTCGCGCGGTTCCAGAATGAAGCGCCTAGAACCGCTCGGCCACACCGGCCGGCTGCGGATTTCCCGCTTGTCACAAACAGTCGCCTTAACTACCTCGACTGCCCAAACGTGCTTTCAGGTCCGAACCAAACCTCCATATGTCCCATTGTCTTCCTCCAGTAGCGCCGACATTTGTGTGATTCCTGAACAGGGAGAACTCACTAATTTTTCTCGTCAGGTTGCCTTGCCTTTAGCATGAAATACAATAGTGCAATGCCTATATTTGGCATTGTCTGTATAGCTCGATGCAGTGCTACTCCAGAAATACATGCATGTCTGAAGGAACGGGCGCTGCTGACAGTTGATGGCTGTATTTGGTAATGAAATGTATTCGTGCATTGCCAATACGGTATAACGACAGATGTTTTGTTCGCTGGTAACGTATTAAAATATGTGCTGTACCCGGGACTCAAACCTAAATTTCCCACTTGTCGCAAGCTGTCGCCTTAAACACTTCGGCTATTTGAGCACGCTTCCAGGACCAACCAAAATGTTCCAGTGTGTGCTTCCCATGGTGCTTGCGCTTTTTCTCGACAGTTTGCATTGGTTTTGACATGAAATACATTAGTGCAATGCATGTATTTGATAGTGTGTTCACAGTTCGATGCTATGTTGCTCTGGACAGGCATGCACGTCTGAAGGAACATTTCATTGTACTATGCAGACACTGTCAAATACAGACACTGCACTGATGGAAATTAGAATCATATGTCGGGTTTAAACCTGCGAGATGGTTGCTCTCTGAGCTCGTAAAACTTGCGTTGGGTGTTGCCACCGGACAGTAAAGCGGAAACGGTATGTGGAGATCTCTCGCTTCAAGCGGCAAAGTCCCGTGGAGCAGCTGACAGTGAATGAACTTGAAACAGAAACTGCCACAACATATACCGGTCTTCTTCCATAATCCGAAAACGAGTGCTGGCTTCAACCCGAAGTATAGTGGCAGGGCTAAGTGAACCTATGTTAATTATCGGATGTTTTCACCGGCTACGTAGTCGACACACATTATGCTTTTATCAGGTGCTGGCGCGAAAACTACGCCAAATGGAAATTAAGTTTAATTTTTGCAAGTTTAGGTCTTTTGTGGGGCCAGGGCTGTTCCATCTTTATTGCTTCGTCTATCGTGCTGGTGGGTTTCTTCCGTTGTCCAACACCTATCTGTAGTTTCTGGCAGCCATAGCCGGGAGTGCATGGTAAAACATATTTCCCAGTCTTGGATCCATATGAAGTATTCGAGGCAAGTGCCGTGGCTGACGAACTGATTTCCGATAGTTATCAAAACAATTGTAAGTAACACCGTTTGTGTAATCCGTTTACTATAAGAAATTATAATTGTAACCATACGATACATGTTTTTATAACCTGTTATTATTCCTGATTATTTTTTTAAAGTAGAATATCAGTGTAGGTTACTGCATCCCACTATTACTGAATGATCCACTGAAACTACAGTCTTTTACAACATGTACACACCCACCTAAAATATACAGCTTATTTATTCTAATTTTAGGACTCATAACCGTAAAATATTTCGTGATCAAGTGATCAACATAGAAGCTCGTATTACACCCCTGTAAACAAACTGCAAAATGACATTAGAACTACATACACGAAAACTTTCGTAAGTAATGGTCTGCGTCTGCTCAGCACATTGCGTCTTTTATGTACCAGGAAGGCACAATTTTATCTACATCTTTGCCAGCAAGGCAGTCAGGCTCCTAGAGACGTATGACTAGTATTATTTTCGCATCAGAGGTACGAAGTATATAATCAACAAAAGGAAATCTATCGGTGCCTTCAGTATATACATTGGTTGACCAGATTTTTGCCATATTGAGTTCATTCGGTGTCGCCCATATCACGTCTCTCGAGGTGCATGTGGCTGGGGATGAAGAAAACTATGGTAGATGGTTGTTAATCTGCACAGCTCTCAGAGTTACTGGCACTAAAACTTTTCATATCCTTAATGCTATAAATAAAGAAAGAAAAGACATCTAGGTAGGTATTGTATCCCATGCTGATTTTTAAATATGATTTGCTGACGATAACGAATAGACAGTAATCCATATGAACTACAGAGAATACTGCTAAAGTATTGTCAACAGCAGAACCGTCAGCACCGCTGTTTCTTCGTTCGTGGACGGTTGGTAACCCGCCTCCGTGACCAAGGTCGCAGACGCACGTTTCTGTGGTGGCGCTCGACTGTGGGGTAAGCCGGTTCGAATCCCAGTGATTCAAAAAATTCTCACTGCGAGTTTCTGGCCGGCAAGGGGAGGAAAGGTGACGACGTAAAGTTCCTGATAAACTGGCTTAGCGCCAAAGTCCTGGTTTAAATACCACACCTCTCCGCAGAGTCTCATGACATGAGGGCATGTGTTGGTGATTCGTCCGTCGGATGGGGACGTCAAGCTTGCCAGCCAAATTGGTGCTGTTCGCGAGAGATAGGCTATGTGCTGGCACTGGATTTCACTCTCTCACTTCCTTCATCATCATTATCATCAAACAACACAAACATTACACAACAGGAGGAATACATACACTATTGGTCATTAAAATTGCTACACCATGAAGATGACGTGCTACAGACGCGAAATTTAACCGACAGGAAGAAGATGCTGTGATATGTATATGATTAGCTTTTGAGAGAATTCACAAAAGGTTGTCGCCGGTGACGACACCTACAACGTGCTGACATGAGGAAAGTTTCCAACCGATTTCTCATACACAAACAGCAGTTGAGGAGAACAGCAGTAAGGAGAAGAAATGCGTACTATCACGTTTCCGACTTTGATAAAGGTCGGATTGTAGCTTATCGCTATTGCGGTTTATCGTATCGTGACATTACTGCTCGCGTTGATCGAGATCCTATGACCGTTAGCAGAGTATGGAATCGGTGGGTTCAGGAGGGTAATACGCAACGCCGTGCTGGATCCCAACGACCTCGAATCACTAGCAGTCAAGATGACAGGCTTCTTATTCGCATGGCTGTAACGGATCGTGCAGCCACGTCTCGATCCCAGAGACAACAGATGGGGGCGTTCGCAAGACAACAACCATCTGCACGAACATTTCGACGACGTTTGCAGCAGCATGGACTATCAGCTCGGAGACCATGGCTGCGGTTACCCTTGACGCTGCATTACAGACAGGAGCGCCTGCGATGGTGTACTCAACGACGAACCTGGGTGCACGAATGGCAGAACGGCATTGTTCCGGATGAATCCAGGTTCTGTTTACAGCATCATGATGATGTATCCGTGTTTGGCGATATCGCGGTGAACGCACATTGGAAGCGTGTATTCGTCATCGCCATACTGACGTATCACCCGGCGTGATGGTATGGGGTGTCATTGGTCACACGTTTCGGTCACCTCTTGTTCGCATTGACGGCACTTACAATAGTGGACGTTACATTTCAGATGTGTTACGACCCGCGGCTCTACCCTTCATTCGATCCCTGCGAAACCCTACATTTCAGCAGGATAATGCACGACCGCATATTGCAGGTCATGTACGGGCCTTTCTGGATGCAGAAAATATTCTACTGCTGCCCTAGCCACCACATTCTCCTGATCTCTCACCAATTGAAAACGTCTGGTCAATGGTGGCCGAGCAACTGGCTCGTCACAATACGCCAGTCACCACTCTTGATGAACTGTGGTATCGTGTTGAAGCTGCATGGGCAGCTGTACCTGTACACGCCATCCAAGCCCCGTTTGAATCAATGCTTAGGAGTATCAAGGCCGTTATTACGGCCAGAGGTGGTTGTTTTGGGTACTAATTTCTGAGGATCTATGCACCCAAATTGCGGGAAAATGTGATCACATGTCAGTTCTAGTATAATATATTTGTCCAATGAATACCCGTTTATCATCTGCATTTCCCCTTGTTGTAGCAATTTTAATGGCCAGTAGTGTACTTGCGGTATTACAAACTGTGTATAATGGAGCCTGTTGTAAACAAACAAACAACTATGACTTGTTGAACATCTGCTTCCCCGTTGACTGCCTTGCTAACATAATGCTCTACCACAACAACAGATAGATGTGTATGTGAAAATGTATTGCTCTTCATCCACACTGCCCTAATGTCAGAATAGTGTCGTATAATAATACCTACGATTTCCCAGCAAATCTATAATTATTTATCGCCTGTAAAATACATTTAGGATTTTCATCGAATGTTACGAAAAAATGAGGAATTAAGGACTTTGCTCATCGCCATGTTGGATCATTAAATGTGGGCTACAATTATCATGAGGACTACGAGGTAACTTTTCCATATAAACCTCTTTTAAGACCAGGCCATTGTTTACATACGGATATGTCTCAACAAATATTAGACAAACACTTGCCTACAGATTTTTCCTGTCTTATTATTTTAATAATGCTTATCCGAACAACAGGTCGCTTATTGCTTAAGAGTGTTGCATGATCATGATGTCTGTTTATAAATTTCTTTAAAACACACAAATAATCCGCTAACCGCCATATGGTGCCTTGTGCCACACACAAAGATGAATATAGAAAGGAAATCGTCTCTCTCTGCAAGTTCTAATGTCTCTTAACTGACGCAATATGTACGATGGCTAGGAATGCTAATCCTCAAATTTTTTTGCAAAACGTATGTCACGCAGTACGGGCTCACGTAATAGTCACGTGTTGATAAAACCCACTGGCAAAAATTTACTGCTGTGAAGTGCCGCCTTACAGACTGCACACGGTGAATGTAACTCTTTATTTCGGATGCTGTTTTTGTTCGTACGTAAGAGGATTTGATAAAACATTATAGAAATCAACGTGTGGATGCGATAGATCATAGATTACCCTTTTATACGCAAACAAAACACATATGTAATGATCTCATTTCTGTGCTTAGCGTGGTACGTCTTTCTGTATATTTGTCTCAGAATGCTTTCTCTTCTTTAGGACAGTCGACTTCATTAATGTTCACAGTAGCAGTGTGTCAATACCGGAATTATTCTCGATTTTTATAAAGATGTATGGTAACAAATGTTTTATACAACGTTCTAGTGCTGCCTGCATTCAGCGTCCGTTGGCTGGAAGGTGTTTTCTGTAGGTGGCACGCAATCCGCCTTATCAAGCGATGGAAGCGCATGACCACTCCTTAGCTCCCGTGTCTTTAACTGGTTACAGAGTGGTCTTTCTGATCCAGTCATTGCGATCAGCAATTCGAGGGCAGGGGAAAGGAATTCGACTGTTACCGCTAGGGGCACTGGGTGGGGAAGGTCAGACGCGTAGGAAGATATCGCGAGATAGGAGGCACTGAGGCTCCAATACCCTCTAGGTACAGAGGCATTATGTTTGTCAGAGGAGAAATCGATAGATGGTTTATCAGGTATGCGTAGAATGGTTCTCCAACAGACGATGTGCTTTTGTTGTTTTCAATTTGAATACCGTTGGTGGTAGGTTGGTTGCAGTCATGGATACCACTTTGGAAAATCATTAAGGAATGCATTTTCTTCTTAATTAATGCATTGCGGAAAATGGTTTCTTGTTATTACATTGAGTCACTGTAAGTGTTTGTATCGATGTGTTGTGTAAGAACATACGGGAATCTTTCTCTCGATACTTACAACTCATAGTAGTCTAACAATATAGTAATGTAAAGGGTTTATTTGTGTACAGTATCGTTTTTGTGGAGGTTAACATTAATTCATCGTCTATCCACTATTAGAGCATACATATATATGTGTTGCTATTCATTATTAATGCATAGATATGTTATCTGTAGCAATACACTGAGGTGGCAAAAGTCGTGGGATAGCGATATGCAAAGATACAGATGGTGGAAATATCGCGTAAACAAGGTATAAAATGGCATTGCATTGGTAGAGCTGTCATTTGCACTCAGGTAATTCATGCGAAACGGTGTCCGACGTGACTATCGTCGCAGTAAGGGAACTATCAGACTTTGAACGCGGAATAATAGTTGGAGCTAGACACAAGGGACGTTCTATTTCGGATATCAGGAAAGAATTCAATATTCCGAGAACCACACTGTCAAGAGTGTGTCGAGCATACCACATTTCAGACATTACCTCTCACCATGGACAATGCAATGGCAGACGGCATTCACTTAACGGTCGAGAACAGAGGTGTTTTCGTAGAGTGGTCAGCGCTAACAGACATCAACAATGCGTGAAATAACCGTAGAAATCAATGCGGGACGTACGACGAACGGATCCGTTGGGACAGTGCGGCGAAATACGGCGTTAATAGGGTATGGCAGCAGACGACCGTCGTGAGTGTCTTTGCTAAGAGCACGACATCGGCTGCAGCGTCACTCCTGGGCTCGTGACCATGTTGCATGGGCCCTAGACGACTGGAAAACCGTGACCTGATCAGATGAATCAAATGGCTCTGAGCACTATGGGACTTAACTTCTGCGGTCATCAGTCCCGTAGAACTTAGAACTACTTAAACCTAACTAACCTAAGGACATCACACACATCCATGCTCGTGGCAGGATTAGAACCTGCGACCGTAGCGGTGGCGCGTTTCCATACTGTAGCGCTTAGAACCGCTCGGCCACTCCGGCCGGCTCTGATCAGATGAGTGCCGATTTCAGTCGGTAAGAGCTGGTGGTAGGGTCCTAGTGCGGCACAGACCCCAAATGACGAGAAAGCACTGTGTAATCTGGTGGTGGCTCCATAAAAGTGTGAGCTGTGTTTATATGAAACAGAATGGGTCTTCTGGTCCAACTGAGCCGACCGCTGACTGGAAATGTTAATGTCCGGCTACTGGTAGACAGTTGGCCTTTCTGCAGGGGACTTCCAACGGCATGTTGAGTCGATGCGATGTCGAGTACTGTGCTACGTCGGACAAATGATGTTCTACACAATATTACGAGGTATTTCATGTTTTTTGTTTCCTCAGTTTAGTTTTTAAAAATGCTGGGCGCTAGGTGTCAAATGTGGCTGTTTGGCATGGTACGGGTATATCGAAATAACGTTAATAGTAATGGACATACCCGGATTTTCCATAATTATTTACGATTGTTATAGAATTGGCACAAAATAATAATATTCCATTATTTGTTTTTTTTTAAATAATGTGATACGATAGGTTTATTGTCTTCGACTTACTCTCTTTACCACACCTGGAATTGCTGGATGTTGAAGACTAATGTCGCTCACGCAGCTTCTCTCGTACTGAAAAAGCAGGATGGTTGGGGCAGCAGAGAGACAAAGGTAGGAGTGGAGTCCTTGGTACTTACCTGCATTGCAGGCCACGTATTTCTACGGATGTGTTGGGATGTGTTTACTGTTATTACGTGAGTGGGATTGTCCTCCTAGGGTACTTGCTTTCGTAACACTGTCTTTTTCCGTCAGCAACAGCTTGAATGCACCAGAGACGATTACACATACATTCTAGAAATTTCTCCACCATTCCGGAGTAAGATGGGTGGATAACTAGCGAAGTGTTGGGCATACATGTGAGCTCTCTTGTTCGCAGCCTGGGTGTCGTCGCCAGTGGCGGCCAGGATGGTTAACTCCGGTTGCAGGTCCAAGTAGTAGGGATCTATTATTTGAATGGTAATTGTTCGATTCCTTGAGCATCTTTGGAGACTCGGTAAAATTTTTATTCATCTTGGATTATCGACAGTCTGCGTGCGAACTCTGCAGCTCTCTAACGTTACATTTTGTTGTCTGGCGACAGCAGAGCCGCGACCTGTGTGAGTCGATGACTTCGTATGTAGAAATAATTTAACTTTGCTACAGTGTGGCCATTGTTCAACTTCATTTATATGAGGGGGAGGTGTATATACTTCGGATGTTTTCCTTATGAGTTTAGGAATCTTATTATATTGTCACAAATTATTACTGAATGAGTTCATTTCGTGTTACACGTATAATTATTCGGCCTGGGAGAACTGGCAGATCTCGCCATCGTGCCTGAATGTTGTATTTGTCGTTAAATTGTTCCCGATATGTCCAGTATGGTCCACATGTAGGTGTTTAAAGGAGTTTAATCGTATTGCGCCACCCCTCTCCACGTTTGAAGTACATTCCAGACTAGCCTTACTAGTGTAATGGCTACAGAAGGATTGGTAGCGCTTCTATTCGGATTTTTTTCATAGTTATTTACAGGTCTTCTAACAGAGACACATATACTAAGAGTACTATAGGTATGTTTGCTTGGATATCACAACTGTCCTCTTTAGATCTGGGAGGGCTACCTGGTTCCAAATGGGGTCGCTCATTCATCAGCGATATTTTTGAAAGTATGATGGTTGTTGCAGCTTGAGTCTGACTGGTCCAGAGAGAAAGGAGCGGAGTTCTTGGCTCTTACTTGCATAACCATTGACATACGAGGGCTATTTGGAATGCAAGTTCCGATCGGTCGCGAAATGGAAAGCACTGTGAAAATCTTACGAGGTTTTGCACAAATGTGCTTGGTAATGTAGTTAGTATGCCCATCGAGCACGCCACGTCGCTCTTTTCAGATCTGAGCACACAGCGAAAACGTAAACATGCCTAGAGAGTAGACTCTCCCGCCAAATATGACAGCCTGGTGGGAGATTTGGCCTGATTTTGTGCAGCCCACGTAACTTAACTGTAATACGTTTTGTTCTTCATGAAAATTCTCAGCCGCACTCTGCAAGGGCAATGAAGAATCTCCTGTAGAGTGTTCGATGGAAAGTGTTCGATCACACATAACAGCCGGTAGTTGGCTAGAAGTGAGTTTCATCTCTGCTGACATGAACCACTGGCTATGAGGACAACATTTTGCCACAGGCAACTGGCTGTAGACGAGCGTAGAAAATTCACGAAATCACAGGCGTCTACCTCCTATAACGAGGGTGTTAGAAAGTTGGTACAACGCTACGACAGATTTCTAAGTCGGAGCGGTGACAATGTAGAGAAGCAGCTATAAGTTGTAGCTAATTATTTAAAATGAAACATTTTTTATTTTAACAGTGCTTTCCATTTCACGACCGATCGGAATTTATTTTCCGAATAGCCCATGTATTTCCGTCGACAGGTTACGACCAGTTCGGTTCGGGGAGGATGGCTCTGGCTACAATGCCTGCTTTCATAATGGTGGTGTTTCCACCAGCAGCCAGGTTAATTGCATCAGAGATGATTACAAGGAAAATGCTGTTAATTTCCCGTAGATGTGGGCCGTGCCGCTGGCAGCAACTATTTGAGTCAGCGCCGTCTGGAGCGTTAAGAATCTTGAAGTGATGATTAATAACGTAATCCCATGGACCGCACACACATCGTTAACTTTTATTCTCATGTCACTTCAGCACTTCCTATTCCTCAGTTACCGTCACTACTTTCATTCTAACGGAAAATTTGATTTTGCGACATCAGATATTATACGAGTAGTTCAACTGAAGTTCAAAAACAGTTCAAACACATTTCGAAGCCTACTTATAACAGTTCTCATGCTGTTCTCCGGTCATTCACAGTTCACACTTATCATATTCCTTACAAAGTTCGCCGGCCCGTGTGGCAAAGCGGTTCTAGGCGCTTCAGTCTGGAACCACAAGACCCCTACAGTCGCAGGTTCGAATCCTGCCTCGGGCATGGGTGTGTGTGATGTCCGTAGGTTAGTTGGGTTTAAGTAGTTCTACGTTCTAGGGGACTGATGACCTCAGATGTTAAGTCCCTTAGTGCTCAGAGCCATTTGAACCATTAGAACCTTACAAAGTTCACTGGTCGATTTCAGTTCACAGCTCTCGTTAATAAAATCTGGCCTCATAATTCCAAAGTACTTCAGTTTCAAACTCTTTTTTCCCTCGAGGGATGCCATGTACGACAAGTTGAAAAAGAGTGAGGCGGGATGATATATACGTGCTTACTGTAAACGCTTTCCCCCGAAAATTTCTCTCCTTCACACCTCCTCTGTGTGTCCATAGATCTCATTTTTACTAAGATTACAGTACACGCGAGGTGCCAATTTGCTTTCACCGCCCTGAGTGCAATGCATAAGCACTAATTAATGTTCACCAACCTGAAGTCTTCTATAGTTGTCCCCGTCGCAGATAACAGCACGTAGGTCTTGAATCAGTTATCTAGAGAAAGTAATAAAAATTTAGCGGGGAACTGATTTTTTAGAAATAATTAAATTTTCAGTTTGTTTGTTTATAAGGGATACTATTCGCTTTTTGTTAGCAGAACACAGGAAACTGCACAATTAAATTCCACTTTACAGTCAAAAATAATTTCCATTCTTCAACAAAATGATGAACAGCATATTTCCGTAACTACTATCACACTGTTCTTAACTAAATGTCTAAATGTCCAAATAACCATACACTGCTAATAATGTCTTAAATGGGCGGCGGGGACCGGGGAGGGTGGGGGGGGGGGGGTCACACACCGACTTTGAACAGGTGAGGCACCACAGGTCATTTTAATTTCCACTGTCTATAGTTTTCAAATAAAATCATAAAACTTTTGTCAACATGACCAGGAATGCTTCAGGATTCACACTCATAGCATTGGAAGCTCAAGAACATAAGAAAAATGTGGTAAAAATGGAGATAATTAACAATAAAATTAGAGTTCTTTTTCTAAACATGAAGTTTAAAATGTAACAGCTCATTCATTTTTTCATAAGTTAAATAAATTCTGGAGTTTAATAAATCTGTAAGTATGGTTTGTATGCTGCGTAAAATTCCTCGAAGGATCTCTCTTGCTTGTGAAGAAAAGTATACATGTAGCAACTAATGCAGCCAATAGTAACTGAAAAATTATGAAATTTCACATGTAAAATGATTTCTTTTGTTGTGTGTTTGAACTTCCACTGCTATGAGTGTGAATTCTGAATCCTTCCTGGTCATGCTGACAAAGTTTTATGAACTTATCTGTAAAACTATAGACAGTGAAAATTAAAATGTCCTGTGGTACCTCTCCTGTTCCAAGTCGGCCCGTTTGACGTCCTAGCCCCCTTCTACTGACGCCGACCTCGGGGGGTTCAAATGGCTCTGAGCACTATGGGACTTAACATCTGAGGTCATCAGTCCCTAGACTTAGAACTACTTAATCCTAACGAACCTAAGGACATCACACACATCCGTGCCCGAGGCAGAATTCGAACCTGCGACTGTAGCAGCAGCGCGGTTCCGGACAGAAGTGCCTAGAACCGCTCGGCCACAGCGGCCGGCACCACGGTGGTCATGTCTGTCCCCCGACACTGCCGAACCAGCTCTGATCTTACAGCCGATACACTTCATGCGCCATCCAAGCTAGGCGTGATCTGAAGATCACTGAAGTGATTCGTCTGCCTTTTCGTTTAGCAATTGTTTATTTTTCTGCTGGTTATTAATACATATGAAATAATGGACTGATAGCAAGCTATTGAGAGATGCTTTAATGTGAAATGCAAGGAAAAACGCTGTTTAGTTTGTCTAATATAACAACAGAAGACTGCCATTTGGGCGCGCAACTTCCGAATGCAGCAGCCAGTCGCGGAGAAGGACCACAATTTAGGCAATCTTCCTCACGATACCCGTACCGAACAAACTATGAGTCATTGGTACCTCACACCACATTATGTCATCTTCCCACTGCTGCCTTCTCAACTGCTCTAAGAAGAGCTTCTTGTACCTAAATATGATGACTGCAAAGCCAGAAATATTACACATCCCCCACCCTCTGAGATTTCCAAAATTTGGTATGTTCTCGCAGACAACAATCAGTTTTAATGTAATCATTAGCAATCTTGTAAATATTGTAAATACTGTAAATAAATTTAATTAGGGACGAAAAGAGATTACCTCCTCGTGGTGTTCCCTGGAAACAAATACAAAGGCGACTAAATGTCTCTTGAACTTTGTAAAATATTACGTAATGAAGACTGACAAGGCCAAGCTTTTTCTAGAGAATAATCGCAGCATTTGCCTTGAGGTGGTCTTAGAATCATAATCGTTATGGGCAGACATGGTATACAAAATCTTTGCAGCGGAAACTGACGCAAATGATATGCAGTGAAACCCATACTTTCTCTCTCCGTTAGAAGACAAGCAAATCATCACAAAACTGTTAAGGAGAAAATAAATTACCATAAACGAGTGACTGGTCGCAGTATTGCTACTTCTGGACGTAAACCATGTTAAAACAAATTTCTAGGAACTCACGTCGTACACAGCAGCAAGCCTGTTGAAGATCCGGCTAGGCGAGCAAGAGCGGCCGTGCCAGAATAGATTGCGGATGACCTTACCAGACAGTAAATTACAGCATCATCTGCGAACAACCTAAGAGAACTGCTCAGATTGTCACCCAGGTAATTTGTATAGATCAGGAACTGCAGAGGTCCCAGGACGCTTCCCTGGGGAACACCTGATATCACTTCAGTTTTACTCGATGATTTGCCGTCTATTCCTACGAACTGCAACCATCCTGACAGGAAATCACGAATCCAGTCGCACAACTGAGACGATACCCCATGGCCCTGCAGCTTGATTAGAAGTCGCTTGTGAGGAACGGTGTCAAAAGCTTTCCGGAAATCCAGAAATACGGAATCAACCTGAGATCCCCTGTCGATAGCGGCCATTACTTTGTTCGAATAAAGAGCTAGCTGCGTTGCACAAGAACGATGTTTTCTGAAACCATGCTGATTACGTATCAATAGATCGTTCCCTTCGAGGTGATTCATAATGTTTTAATACAGTTTATGCTCCAAAACCCTACTGCAAACCGACGTCAATGATATAGGTCTGTAGTTCGATGGATTACTTCTACTACCCTTCTTAAACACTGGTGCGACCTGCGCAATTTTCCAATCTGTAGGTACAGATCTATCGGTGAGCGAGTGGTTGTATATGATTGCTAAGTAGGGAGCTATTGTATTAGCGTAATCTGAAAGGAACTTAATCGGTATACAATCTGGACCTGAAGACTTGCCCGTATCAAGCAAATTGAGTTGCTTCGCAACCCCTAAGGTATCTACTTCTAAGAAACTCATGCTAGCAGCTGTTCGTGTTTCAAATTCTGGAATATTCCATTCGTCTTCCCTCGGATGACGAAAATCTCTTAATATTAAATTTAATTTGCTGTATATAAATAGTCACACCCTAAAACTCAACTGACATGACTTAACGTAATTACAATAAAATTAATTTGTTATTAAAAATAAGCACACTTTGACCCGCTCCCTATGGTGTACAGCTACAGAATGAACCCACCCACTCAGCTACTCCAATTATAAAAGCAAGATGGGGGAGGGAGTGCTTTAATCTTATTAGAGGGGACCTTGATCAGTTGTCTGGCGTGCCCTGAGGGGGAGGGGGAGTGGGGGGCTAATCTTGAGTATAGCTAGCACAAGTGTGTAACCTGACACTGGGAGTCCTTACAGTGATCTTGAAATAAGATTATCGTCTACGTTCGTTCTCTCCCTGCTTATCTACTGCTGTAATATACTAGGACATTGAGTGGCATCCTATGTGGTTCATCTAAGAGTCTTACTTCTGTTTGTGGTGATCATATTTACTCGAACTGGTCTGTAGGCGACGTTTGTGAATGGCCACGGGAAACAGCGTATCTTGAGACCCACCTCTCTCCAACCCTTGGAATCATGGTGCGGGGAGCTATCGATTATGACAGCAGGAATTATTTAGTACTTGTTGACTAGAAACTGAATTCTAACCAGTATGTTATAAAAATGGTAAACCCTGTCGTCGTATCCTTTATAACAAGGGTAATAATTTCCTGCAGAAAAATGCATGACACCTCAGTACAGTTAACAGCACAAACATATTAAGGAATATGTGAATCCTGGATATCCTGATTTGTTTCCCGTAGTGGATGTCTGGAAGCGGTGAAAAGATGTATACCTTGATAAAAACCGCGAGGCTGAGGTCCTTATCACTTGACACAGCATTTGATTCAGGAATAGCAATAAATTTATCACGATGAGTTTCGACTGCTGTTTCTTCCATATACCAACGTACACAACAGTCTATTCGTGTCGTGGGGGGCACACCCCACACTGGTGTTGATGATGGACATTAACTCGGAATTTATTGAATGTATAAACATTTAATATTTTTTATGAGATGAACAATTCTTCCAGGTTTGATAAATACTAGAAAGGTTCTTCATGGCTTAACACTTTCCACTTCCGTCAGTATCTTTTCAACAGAGAAAGGATCGAATTTAGACGTGTGTAAACTCAAATAAGTCCTACTTTGACTGGACTACCACAAATTTAGTATACTTGTATGACACATATTTGCAGCATCAGTCTCTTTACATCCATGCCGGACATAGCACGCAATTTTTCACCTCCAGCTGAGCGTAGTCAGGTGTACGTAGTAAACTGCTCGTCTACAGCCACTTAGCTGCCGATTTCAATAGATAATTCTCAACCTGGGGGCAAAGTTCAAGATCAAAGAAGAACCATGCTATGAAACACCATGAGTAATGCATACTTGCCTAGAAATACAAGCAGTATAGTTTTTCTTGTCATGCTATGTGCCTTAACCAGAGTCAAGCTGTCCTTCGCCGTCGGCAGAACTGCCATTGGCCCCCTCCCCCCCACACACAAGCCCACAAAAATGTCTTTCTGCAAATTTGTCTACATAGGTTTGGGTTTGGTTGTTTTGTAATTTGTCACGTAGGTTTAGTAAAAATTAAGTGTTACCGAAAAACATTATCTGAATGAGCTGTATAACAGGAATAGTCAAATGAAAACGAGACAGATAGGAGAACAGTAAGTAAACTGTTTATTTCAAAAGTAATAGCCGGAACTGTTAATACATTTATCCCACTGTGAGGCATGTGGGCATGCCACGTGGTGCCGAGATTTGTTCGACTACGTTACAGATGTTTCGCTTATAAGCCCTTACCCAACCGTCGCACGGTCCCAATCTCTCTCTACGCGATTTCCATAATTTTGGTGCCGTGAAGAAAGGCATTCGCGGTTGTCGATTTGTTTCAGGCGAAAAGGTGTACGTGTGGGTATAATCACGGCTCCGTAGGAGCATCATGATGGTCGCATCCGTGTTTGGCGACATCGCGGTGAACGCACATTGGAAGCGTGTATTCGCCATCGCCATACTGGCGTATCACCCGGCGTGATGGTATGGAGTGCCATTGGTTACACGTCTCGGTCACCTCTTGTTCGCATTGAGATTACTGCCCTGGCCAGCACATTCTCCAGATCTCTCACCAATTGAAAACGTCAGGTCAATGGTGGCCGAGCAACTGGCTCGTCACAATACGCCAGTCACAACACTCTTGATGAACTGTGGTATCGTGTTCAATCTGCATTGGCAGCTGTACCTGTACACGCCATTCAAGTTCTGTTTGACTCAACGCCCAGGCGTATCAAGGCCGTTATTACGGCCAGAGGTAGTTGTTCTGGGTACTGTTTCTCAGGATCTATGCACCCAAATTGCGTGAAAATGTAATCACATGTCAGTTCTAGTATGATATATTTGTCCAATGAGTATCCGTTTATCATCTGCATTTCTTCTCGGTGTAGAAATTTTAATGTAGTAGTGGTGTATTAACGTCGTTAAAATAGAAAGCAACTGGAAGCTGTAAAATGAAAACCACTGAAGGGATATTAAAATGCCACTCTTGGCGGAGGAAGTTGGAAGTTGTCCCTATACGAGTGCTGAGGCCCCATACATACCGTTGAGGGACACGTGCGCGCACCCACGTACGACACGGCGAAGACGTGCACGCTTCGACCAACCACTTCGCCGGCCGAGGTGGCCGAGCGGTTCTAGGCACTACAGTCTGGAACCGGGTGACCACTACGGTCGCAGGTTCGAATCCTGCCTCGGGCATCGATGTGTGTGATGTCTTTAGGTTAGTTAGGTTTAAGTAGTTCTAGGTTCTAGGGGACTAATGACCTCAGAAGCTAAGTCCCATAGTGCTCAGAGCCATTTGACCAACCACTTCACTCGAAAATGCAAAAAAAAAAAAAAAAAAAAAGAGAGAGAGAGAGAGAATTGTAGGCTTCTGAAGAGTAAAAAATGGGTGTACTGTGTTTTTTTACAGCGGAAAGAGCACGAAAAACGGAAATTCATCGAAGAATGGCGCATGATTGCGAAGTGCGCAACATGTCAATTGCAAGGGTCAAGGTGTGGCACAAGCCACTCGAGGAATAACGGATGTCATTGGCTGATGACGGGTGATCTGGAACGCCGCACCACATTGCCGATATCATTGCACTGAAGAACGGCGAGTTACGGTAGCAGCCATTGCGCGAAAATCCTGATTGAGCATCGGAATTGTAACGGGTATTGAGTGGTCTTTCTACATTTGTGCCATTCCTCGACCCATTTTGATTCGCTGCATTCTTTCTGCTGTCACGAAATACACCACAGCCCTTCACTCTTGTTTGGGAGGTTCCGTTTATCTATTTTCAGCGCTACTGTGTGCAGTGGACGATCGACGGGTGTATGAGCTCGCTGTGTCGTCACGTTGGTATTCTCCGAAGTCCCTCTAGCGGTGAGCTTGGGGCCTCAGTGCTCTTATAGTGACCACAACTTTTGCCATAGGCAGTGGCATTACGAACTCTTCATCGGCTTTCAGGTTATAGCCTTAGGGTCGCGTCTTTTCGATTTACCCTGATAGACGAAACTATTCAACCACAACGGAGGAACATCTGCAAAGAGGTCAGACTTACCCTGCTTCCTGAAGAGGGGTAGCAACCTCTTCAGCAACTGCATGGGCAACTCTCTTCGTGGTTGACTGATCTGATCTTGTAACATTAGCCAACGTGGCGTTACTGTGTTGTTACTGCAAACATCTGAAAGTAAGAAAAAGTGTGGCCGTTACTTTTTCGCCAAGAGCATGCTGCGATACTGTGTGGTTAAATGATCGCATCCTCTGTGTGCTGTGAGGGGTGATAGTGGGGCCCAAGTGCAAGATTTGTATACATTTATATCACAGTTAGAAGCGAAAGCTGACACGGATGAAAGCGTACATAGAAAAAGCAGGCCGCCAAATGGTTCAAATGGCTCTGAGCACCATGGGACTTAACATCTGAGGTCATCAGTCCCCTAGAACTTAGAACAACCTAAACCTAACTAACCTAAGGACATCACACACATCCATGCCCGAGGCAGAGGCCGCCAAATGATAAGTCGCTTGTGTGGAAAAATGTTCTCGAACCAGTCTTGCATGTAGAGCTGCACCAAACCAGTCTTCCAACTGAGTACCGCAACACCAACAACAGATGAAAAATATTTCACTTAAAAATAATACGAAGTAAATCATGATCTAAGATTTATTTTCTATGTCAACAACTGCACATTGATTTTAGTATGATGTATAATAAATAAGGATTTATTAGTTCTTCATAAATTATTAATTTGAGATAAAACGAAAAGAGCATAAATAAGTGTTGAGAACGTCATTCATTTCAAAGATTCCGTTCCATTTATAACTGTAATTTCCATTTCCTTCTATTTGTTGTTATTCAAGTAAAATGTAGCAACTACGTCGTATTCTATCGACAAGATAACTGTATTTGCCAGTCTGCTTCACCTGTACTGGACCTTAAGTAGCTTTTTATGATGTTTCATAATTTTCTGAAACTCCGTTGACAAAACAGTGCACTAACTGGAATTTTCATAAACGTACTGAAAGCTATTTCGGTGCATCGACAATCATAGCGTAACCCACACTTCGGAAAAAACTTTAAAATATCCAAACAGGAGGCCGTGTCAGTGCTCTTCATTAGCACACTCTACTAGAATTCGAAAGCCGCTGTTTCGTTAACTAGCTAAGCTGCACTGATATTTCTGTTATATTTGACACCAGAATCTGATGCATAAGATAAAGAGCAATCATCTTAATCGTTCCTGAGAGGAAATTAAAGTGAGTTGAAATGGTGTATTATATGTGAGATCTGTTATCCATTTCAGTTTTTATTCTATTAAATAATTTAAAGCACTGTAGTTTAAACAGTTTTAGTCCAGTCTGCAGTTGGCCGAAATCAACAGAAATTGTAATCCTTTGAGAGATAGCTTTTTGGTTCCCCAATACAGTGGCGAAGTTGCAGCAAAAATTCAACTGTTAAACTGGAGCTAGAAGCTAACTGTGTGAACCAAGTGCACTGCTAGCGAATAATCCACTCAACGCATGTTCAGTGGTAATTTCTTTATGATGCCACTAGGACGAAATGACAGTGTGACAAGGGTATTCATTTACAGTCTCAGGTAAAGGGAATGACGTGTTCTAGCAGACAGAAGATATGCACACGTGGGACAAGTGGACTGACGTACCTCCCCCTGTTAAATCTTAAACCGTCCTTCGACCGTGCTTTTTTTTTTCGTCCGTTTTTGCACCCCCTCCCCCCAACCTCTGTGCCTGAACACTTGGCGGGGGCCAATCTCACAAAAGCCTTGGTACAGTTCTTGTCTTAACCACCAAGATACGCCACTTAGTATCCCTCTCAGCCACCTCCCTAATTTGCTAAGGGGTCCCAGTTGTAAGCTTACGTTAGAATGGCCCAGCAGGGAATTACCTCAGAGTGTGAGATTCAAATGGTTCAAATGGCTCTGAGCACTATGAGACTTAACATCTATGGTCATCAGTCCCCTAGAACTTAGAACTACTTAAACCTAACTAACCTAAGGACAGCACACAACACCCAGCCATCACGAGGCAGAGAAAATCCCTGACCCCGCCGGGAATCGAACCCGGGAACCCGGGCGTGGGAAGCGAGAACGCTACCGCACGACCACGAGATGCGGGCAGAGTGTGAGACACAGCTGTATACAGACAGAACTGTCTCCTTTTAAATTTTCTAGTTGTGCGAACCTCATGTGTCTTGAAGGCACATATAATCTCCTACTTTAATGAACGTCTATATATGAGCTACTGTATGCATAAATTAGCCCAAATCAGTTTTTTAAAGTGTTATTTCTAATTAATTTTTACAGAGAGTATCATTTTTTGATACCATGGGACTTAACTATTATATAATGTACGTGAAAGAGAAGGCGCAAATTACGTTCTAAGCTTTGCAAAAATAAGTTTCAGCTAACGTAATTTTCGATTACTTCTTGTGAAACTTCAAGAAACCGTTACGTTCACTTGTGAAGCATAAAAATACCTTGCTTTCCGTACAGCGAATGAAAGTGAGATCCTGAAACCTGTGAACATACTTTTGGATTTCCATTTCTGGTGACAATATCTCACATTTGGCACGTGTGAAGCGTTTGATGACCTGGACTGAACTTGCGGCAGCGTCTGAGGCACTTTCGGATGTTTGGCCTGTTGCTGCCCACCATCCTCTTCTGAGCTGCTCTCATTTTGTTCAGTAGGCCTGTTTTAATAGAGCTGTAGCAAATTTAAATACGTAATATTGTTTATATTCTTTCTTGTTCATTTATTTTAGATAATATCCTGTCTGTATTCTTGTCGTGCAGCAGCTATTGCGGAGTGCACAAAATGATTCGTACTGCCCATTGTCCATTTCATTGCATAATTCTCTATAGTCCTGTCTGATATATCTAATCCTCTCATAAAAGCCGCTGAACCTGTAGTTCAGGTTCAGTACCATTGGCAGATCAAGCAAGAAAATTGGTTTGTTGTCAAACCATTTTATGAGAGATATTTTATCATCATACCTTACCACATGATAAGAGACCACGCATTCCTATCTCACCTCAGAGTCTCTTTTGAAGTGAACAGATTTGGACAGACGATTTCCGCCCCCGTGAGTAAAACAGATCTGCAACTCAAAAGAGAATCTAACAGAGACACAGACGTGAAGTAACTGTGAGTATAGCAATGAGCATGGTGGCATGGAATTCGATAATTACAAAACTCGCCCATCTCCATCTAGATTCTCTGGAGTAGGAACTTTTTCAGGGGTTATTTCCTTTCCTTTTCCCTTATAAAGCGTGGAATTAAGTGATGAACGACAGGGTGCTGCCGTTACGAAGATTTTGACTCCGACAGGACGCGGCTTACCCTTTACATATTGACTGCTCTTGACATGAGCAAAGGGTTTTCCGGGGATGAGATTGGCAATCATTCTTCTCACCATCAACAAGGGCACGTATTTTCCAGTACCTATTTTTCTCTTTCTGTTCATCTGAGTTGGCATTATCATCAACCAACTTAAAATATTTTCTACACAGAAAAAAGCGATCTCTGGTAATGTTATCTGCTATTAGATGATAGCGGATTTGTCGTTCGCAGAACACCTTCCTTTTTGGAAAACCCAAAAATGGAGCAACAATACTAACTCTGCATTTTAGCTCTGCTCCCGTTCTCTGACTTTAGAGTAATATAATGTGGCCCACATTAATGTTGTTTTCCATGTCATCGAACAATAAAAAATTACTAATGTAGTGGCACGAGATCTGAAATGGTGTCTTCATTTCAGGTACGTTACCAGCTGGAGGAACCGGCAGGGTTACTTGGAACCTGGAATTGTATTTTACGTATTTTTATGTGTGCACTATGAGTTTCGGAATTAACTATAATTTTAAGGCACGCACTCACATTTGGGTTTCCATGCTGTCCTTCATCGTAATTCGCTAAGGGGCAGAGTATCGTCATCGGCTTCTGATGATGTCTCATTCATTGGAGGAGTTGCACTGTCGAAAGTTAAATCAGCTTCGTCTTCATATTCAAACCATTGTTCATTCGAGAGATTTGCATCATTTACCGTAAAGTCTTGAGTATGTATATAACCTCAAAGAATAAAGTCTATTAACTTAGTATTTGTCAAATTATAACATATGCTCTTTGTCAAAGTAAGAGAAAAATATGGTTTTAAAATTTTAATGTGAAATTCATGGTATTTAGCCGTAAGTAGTTGAGCGTGCACCTATTTATTGGTATCGATAAAAAAGCAACAGTAGTAAGTACCGGGATAATGCTGGTGATATCATGCAGTTACAGAATACAACTCTGTTAGAAACAACAATATCATTTTCAAGCACTGGATTTTGCACTGTGTTAGTTCGAAGACATTTTAAACACAAAATACAGACACATCAAAAAATGTTTTGCATCACCCCAGTTCCCAGAACTACTGAAGATAGACGTTGACTGTGGATATTGTATTACAGACACAGTCCCTTTGACTGTTCAGAGACGTCACTAAACCCGCCCAAAGATGTCAACAACCATCCATGAGCAGCGCATATTAGTCGAAGGGGGTCCGACAGCCGATCAGTTCCAGTCATTCCACCAGCAAGGAGGTAGGCCTACACGGCTCGTGTTGTCTGTTGTTCAACCATGCCTAGATGGTCAGTACCGCGGTTCGATCGCGTCCGCATTGTTATTATGTGCCAGGAAGGGCTCTCAGTAAGTGAAGTGTCCAAACGTCTTGGAGCGAACCAAAGCGATGTTGTTCGGACATGGAGGAGATACAGAGAGACAGGAACAGTCGATGACATGCTTTACCCAGGCCGCCCAAGTTCTACTACTGCAGTGGATAACCGCTACCTAAGAATTATGGTTCGGAGGAACCCTGACAGCAGAGCCACCATGTTGAATAATGCTTTTCGTTTACCTTCAGGACGTCGTGTTACGACTCAAACTGTGCGCAATAGGTTGCATGATGAGCAACTTCACTCTCAACGTCCATGGCGACGTCCATCTTTGCAACCACAACACCATGCAGCGCGGTATGGATGAGCCCAACAACATGCCGAATGGACTGCTCAGGATTGGCATCACGTTCTCTTCACCAATGAGTGTCGCATATACGTTCCACCAGACAATCATAGGAGACGTGTTTGGAGGCAAACCGGTCTGGCTGAACGCCTGAGACACACTGTCCAGCGAGTGCAGCAAGTTGGAATTTCACTGCTGTTTCGGGCTGGCATTATGTGCGGCCGACGTACGCCGCTGGTGTTCATGAAAGTCGGCGTAACGGCTGTACGATACGTGAAAGCCATCCTCCTACTGATAGTGCAACCATATCGGCAGCTATTGGCGAGGCATTCGTCTTCATGGACGATAATTTGCGCCCCCATCGTGAACATCTTGTGAATTACTTTCTTCAGGATAACGACATCGCTCGACTAGAGTGACCAGAATGTTCTCCAGTCATGAACCCAATCGAACATGCTTGGGATAGATGGGAAGGTGCTGTTTATGGACGAAATGACCCACCAACCACTCTGAGGGATCCACGCCGAATCGCCGTTGAGGAGTGGGACAATCTGTACCAACAGTGCTTTGATGATTTTGTGGATAGTATGCCACGACGAGTACAGGCATGCATCAGTGTAAGATGTCGTGCTGTTCGGTATTAGAGGTACCGGTGTGTACAGCAATCTGGACCACCACCTCTGAAGTTCTCTCTGTATGGTTTTACAACATGCACTGTGTGATTTTCATGAGCAATAAAAAGGGCGGAAATGATGTTCTGGAACACTCGGAACCGAGGTGATGCAAAGCTTTCTTTGATGTGAGTAAGATCATCTGAAGTAATAATAATTGACAAAGCTGTTTCATTTAATTTGTTGTTCCACATGACGTTGTAGTACATAACACTCTACATCTCAACGGGGCCGACTATCTGCTGGGATTGCTGAGAATATGGAACAAGTGACAGACAGCAAGCGCACGAAGTATAGCATACACTACCTGCTAGTCAGCTCGGCAGTGGTTCAAATGGCTCTGAGCACTATGGGACTTAATTTCTCAGGTCATCAGTCCCGTAGAACTTAGAACTACTTAAACCTAACTAACCTAAGGACATCACTCACATCCATGCCCGAGGCAGGATTCGAACCTGCGACCGTAGCAGTCGCGCGGTTCCAGACTGAAGTGCCTAGAACCGCTCGGCCACTCCGGCCGGCAGCTCGGCAGTGACACAGCTGAAGCAAAGAAAAATAAAATGCTGTGGTACCATACACTCAGGTGACAAATGTCATTGGATACCTCCTAATATAGTGTCGGGCCTTTTTTTGCCCAGCTTAGTGCAGTAGCTCGACGTGGTATGGACTCAACAGGTCACGGGTAGTCCCCTGCAGAAATATTGAGCCATGCTGCCAAATAACTCGGTCGAACTGTTCACAATCTTCTTCAATCCAATCGTAAATACGTGTGGCCCGGTGACATGTCGTTTTGTTATCCATAAAAATTCTATCGTTGTTTTGGAACATGAAGTCCATGAATGACTGGAAACGCTCTCGAACTAGCCGAACGTAACCATCTTCAGTCAGTGATCGGTTCAAATGGACCGGAGAACTCGGTATATCCCGTGTAAACACAGTCCATACCATTACGGAGCCACCATCAGCTAGCACAGTTCCTTGATTGCAACCTGGGTCTGGCTTCGTGGGGACTGTGCCACACTCGAATCCTGCCATCTGCTCTTACCTACTGACCAGGCCTCGGTGGGTCCAACCGACATGGTCACGGCCATAGGAGAGTCGTTGCAGGCGATGTCCTGTCAGGTAAGGTTTCTTGATTTCTATGGTTATTTCACGCAGTGTCGCTTGTCTGTTAGCACTGACCACTCTATGCTAACGCCGCTTCTCTTCGCGTTAAGTGAAGGGCGTCAACCTCTTCGTTGTCTGCAGTGAGAGGTAGTGCCTGAAATTTGGTATCTCGGAACACTGTTGACAATGTGGATCTCAGAATAATGAATTCTATATCGAAAGTCTGTTAATTCCAATCGTGCGGCCATAATCACGTCGGGAAGTTTTCCACATGGTTGGTTGGTTGATTTGGGGGAAGGGTACCAAACAGCGAGGTCATTGGTCCCATCAGATTAGGGAAGCATGGGGAAGGAGGTTTCAAAGGAACCATCCCCTCATTTGCCTGGAGAGATTGAGGGAAATCATGGAAAACCTAAATTAAGTGGCCGGAAGCGGGTTAGGACCGCCGTGCTCCCGAATGCGAGTCCAGTGTGCTAATCACAACGCCACCTCTTTCCACATTAATCACCTCATTACAAATGCATTGCCTTTCATACTTTGTGCACGCGACACTGTCGCTATCCGTACATGAGCGTATCGCAATCTGCATCTACATCTATATTGTGCTGACCATCTTGAGGTGCATGGCAGGGGGTATGCCCCATTGTACCAGTTATTAGGGTTTCTTCCCGTTTTCATTCACGTATGGAGTGCGGAAAGCACAATTGTCTGAATGCATCTGGGCGTCCAGTAGTTATACTAATCTTACTGTCACGATCCCCATGTGAGCGGTAAGTAGGGGATCGTAGTATATTCCTAGAGTCATTATTTAAAGACCATTCTTGAATTTTTTTAATACACTTTCTCGGGATAGTTTACGTGTGTCTTCAAGAAGACTCTTAATTTCTTCAGTCTCTGGGGCGCTATCCCACGGATCAAAAAAACCTGTGACTATGTGTGCTGCCCTTCTCTGTATACGTTCAGAATCCCGTGTTAGACCTATTTGGTACAGATTTCACACACTTGAGCAAAATTCCATACTGGTTGCACGAGTGATTTGTAAGCAATTTCCTTTATTGACTGATTGCACCTCTCCAGTATTTTACTAATAAATTGAAGTCAATCACTTGCTTTACCCACGACTGCTCGTATGCTCGTATGTGATCATCCCATTCCATATTCCATAATATTTAAAGCAGATTGTCAATCTTTGCATGACGTTGAAATCTTATCAAGATCTGACTGAATATTTATCCAGAGTATTCCAGATATTACTTCATTGTAGATAACTGTTTCATCTGCAGAAAGTCTCAGGCCGCGGTAAGTATTGTCTTCAATGTCAATAATACACAACTTGAACAGCAGTCCTCCCTGGGGCTCAGTTGAAGTTCCTTCTTCGTCTGACAGTGACCCTTCACGCAAGATAACATGCTGCGTCCTCCCTACCAAAAAATTCTCAATCCAGTCACAAATTTCACTTAATACTCAATTGATGGTACTTTTGACAATGATCGTAGGTATGGTACTGAGTAAAAGGCTTTCCGGAAATCCAGAAATACTGCATCTACCTGACTACCTTGATCCAAAGCTTTCAGTATGTCATGTGAGGAAACTGCTAGTTGGATTTCACATGATTGGTGTATTCAGAACCCCTGCTGGTTCGCATTGAGGACGTGATTCTGTTAATGGTACCTCATCATGTTTGAGCTCAGAATATGTTCTAAGGTTCTATAACAAATCGATGTCAAGGATACTGAACGGTAGTTTTGTTGATCACTTCTACTACCCTAGTTGTGGACAGGTGTGACTTATGCTTCTTTTCCAAAACTGGGCACGGTTTTTCTGATCGAGGGATCTACGATCGATTGTTCTTGGAAGAGGGGCTAACTCAGCCGCAAATTCAGTGTAGAAACTGACAGGTCTGGGACCTCCATTCAGGCCATGGAACTTTGTTCATTTTTAATGATTTCAGCTATTTCTCAACACCACTGCCACCAAGACTTATTTCGCTCATATTTGCAGCGGCACTAGTATTAAATTGGGGCAATTTTCCTGGGTTTCCTTTGTAAAGGAACATTTGGAAACGAAGATATCCGTGACTCACCTCAGTGTATATTGTACCAAAGAACGCAGGAGGCTAAGCCAGAAATGATCTTTTCAGAATGTACAGAATGAGCGATAACTGATTTTCTTGTTTATTCTTTACACGTTGTGTTTTGCGTTTGGAGATCTGAGGTATCAGAAATACTTTCCGCACTTCTGTACACAATCCAAAGGGTAAAATTTGTTTTACGATTTCTATTCAACGGCAGTTATTAAATACTAAATAATCGCTCTCTGTAAAATTGCTGAGGCCTTAATAGCCACTTAAAATATTGTCTGTTGACTTTCATCTCGAGACCTTCGGCCGACGAATGTTTAATGTGTTTTTATTTATGACCTGTTGGCAGTACGACTGGCTGGCACTGCGAAAGATTGACAATAAGTTGCTGGTGGCTAACTGGATCAGAAAAATCATTGAAAAAACTTCGACTTTAATGCCCAGACAGAAGGCAACAGCCACTGCGTTTTACGTATCTATCTGAAATAATATAGAACTCGGAGAATGAAAGAGAAACAGCTCTATTGTTTTGCAATCTGGTCTCCGCGTTGATACGCATCCGTTGTTTGGTTGCACGATATGCTTCATGTAATCCAGTTATTCGGATAGAAACACAGCATTCGCTGTTTCACTTACACCTCAAAGAAATTTTTAATAACCACTGAATGCTACAGACCGCTGTACAAATCACAAACAAATATCGCTGCCAAAGCTTGCTAATTTCTTAAAATAGTTTTTGATGGTCTGTTCGTTTACCGGTATTTTTATTGCATGAAGGATGCGCATTCCATTCGTTGTTTCCTGAACTTCGGCTGTTTTATTGATTTCATTACCCTGCTCAATAACTTCGTACGGTAGTGGTACTGACGCGATACGACGACCATATTGTTGGATTGCTTATTTTTCAAAGGATTCGGTAAATTTTCAACTGTCACACCCAGAATATTCCCATAAAGCCAACTGGTCCATGCAATATTTTGTGCAGTAACGTGACCCTCTTCAGGTAGATTATATTACCAGCAAGAAAGACACTTCGTTGCAACAGCGTCCTATAATAGATGGATTTTGAGCTTTGCTTGATTTATTGTGTAATCTAAAGGATTCCAGAAGTATATGGAACTATTTGAGTGTAGTATTCTTCTTGCGTTTCATTAATTTGTGACGTGCACTTTCATGTTACCAGCTTCATAAGTGAAAAGATGGAGCGTTAACACACAAAGAAACAAGAAATATTTACAATAATAGTATTTAGTGTGCTCAGGTTTTAAATATTCAAATATCCAGATTCGTGCTGTGCCGCAAATACTTTCAAAACGAAAATGGTCTGATGAGGTTCACTTTATACACGAATACTTAAGAACATCCCGAAATGTATCACGTGCCCTCTCTCTCACTCTGACGGAGAATGAAAACGTCAGTGACACAGTCCTAGTGGCGATGAGTTTCTCATTAAGCTTTTTCTAAAATTTCCGTGCAGTGTTGCGGCTTGATTCATAATATTTAGGATATCGTCACGACTTCTATGTCGTGCAGTAGTGGATCTGGTATATTAGACTACGATTTCCTCGTCTTGTAGTGTACTGCCTGGGCAGAGTCAAATTCCCACTCCGTTTTCTCCCAGCGTGGTCTCCATCCACTTCTATAAAGTGTTTAGAGCAGATTGATACAATAATTCTGATACTTGATCTGTATTCTAGCACACTAACCTAATCCCTTTATTTGCGTTTTATTTACGTTGAAGTTCCACTCTAAGTTGCTTCATGTAAATGCTTCGATGGTGCCCTACAGAAGCCACAGTCATTTCCCTGACTCTTCACCAACTGATCTAATGCAACGTTTCTAGCGGTCTCCAAATGACAGCTCTGTGAAGCTACCAACGGAATATGACTGATGAGGCCAAGTTAATCATTTTTGTATCTATTGCACGTCTGAACTATTTTAATTGCGTCTCGATAGGTAAGTCGACATTAATGCTTTGTTGCCGTTTTCGTTGCAGCTAAACTTCCAGCATACACCTTGAGCAATCCACGTTGACTCATAACGGAGTAAAGGCAGAGCATTAGCACAAAATACGAAAGAAAGCTCCCGTTGCATTTATTAAGGAATCAAGTGAGCATTATTCCAAGCAGATTTATAAAGCCGCGGGTAATGACCATTGGTGTGATAAACCAGCCAGTTTGAATAATGTTATTACGATGTTTTCACATTGACTTAAACAAATTTTGAAGTCGTTGATAATTTTACTACTTATGCCCAAAATGCAACTAGTTAAATTCGCCTTAAAACAAACACCATAAGACCCGTTGACACATAGCATCAAAGATCCTCTCTCCACTACGACCATTCCTCCCCACTTCCAACCCCCCTCCCTTTCTCCATCACACTAAGAGAGGTTAAGGTGACGTTTTAGGAATAGGAAGCTAATTTTACCGCAGAAACACGAAGGCTTAATCTGTGCGGATCCCGTAAGACCCGTAACAAAGCCATAGAATATAAGCAGAGAAACATTATCTTTATCTCTCAGTACTGATTAATAAACAAACGACTTAACTGTAAAATATACTAGCTGAGTACTCGTCCTTCGTATCGGTGGAAAAATATAGTGTACAATACTTCGTGATAACAGAGAAAGAGCACAAGAAGATAATCGTACGTCGTTCTTTAATTTTTTGAGCAGATCAATCGAAAACTATTGTCAGAAGATATGTGTATGCGCTATTCAATTTCTCCCTCTCTGGCAACGTATAGACATGTTTCCATTTCATATTTGGGAGGAAGTCACGTGAGGGTGACGCTGCAGGAAAGTGGAGATCCACCGATTGAAGGAATGGTGCTGTGGCTTGTTTATCATAATTCAAACAGTTATTTCTGTTGGAAACTAGAGACGTTTAAATATGAAATGGAAGTCTGCTGCTGCGCAGATATTCTGGGAATGGTGATGACTTCCTCTTTAGCAAACCATATTAAAATGGTTTTGTCATTCACACTCTCCTTTAACGAATTTACGAACATATTAATTCCACTGCACTATGCAGGTGCTTTTAAATTCCGCAACAGCATTACTGGTATTCCAGTTATCGGATCATTTCCTCTTCGAGGACAGGTCATGCCAAGAATCACACTTAATGATTTAATTGTCAGTGGTGTTAAGAGGTTAAATTTTGGGGAGACAAGGATTGCTCTGTTGGTCAGCAAGTGAACAGAGCGATGGATTTCAGTCAGATTGCAAAATTTAACACACTGGAATCCTGTTGGGGAGGATCTTGGGCCGTAACTCAACAGAATGATGGTTTTCAACCAGACTGAAAGAGTTAACACACTGGACTCCTGTCCGGGAGGATACTGGTTCAAATCCCCGTCCGAACATACATATTCTGGTATTTAGTTTTTTCTCTGTATGGATTAAGTTAAATATTGGTAGGATTCCATCAGAAACAACGCTGTCAATTACCGACTCGAGCCTTCCAAAATCCGAGATTGTGCACCTCTCCAGTGGCGTAGTTGTCGACCAGATTTCAATCTTCCTTCCTTCCTTCCTTCCTTCCTTCCTCATCCAGATCGGGGAAGTCACTGAAGATCAGAATATCAGCATTTACTATCAGATTTGCGAAACTATTTGTAAATGTAGTTCTCCTTTGTTCAACTGCAACGATTACTCCCTCACCAGTTTTCAGAAAATAAGGAGAGAGGTCAACAGTAGGCAACCTTCTCGGGAAATAGACTGTAAGAACCAACCGACAGAAAGTGAGCTTATATGGCAACCGCAAAAGATTTAAGCGCTCTCACGCTGTTAAAAATCGACGGGAGCGTTAAAAATTCCGTTTAGTACTTGTTAATACTGATGTCACCTACGTGTTGTTGTTGTGGTCTTCAATCCGAAGATTAGTTTCACTCGGCTTGCTGCGCTAGTCTGTCCTGAGCATGCCTCTTCCATCTCCGGATAACTTCTGCCACCTTCATGGTGCTGTCTGTAGTGAACCTTTGGTCTCCCTCTACAATTTGTACCCAGCGTACTTCCCACCAAATTAACGAGTCTTTGGTGATTCTGAATGTGTCCTATCAACTGATCGCTTCTTTCAATCACGTTGTGATATAATCTTTTATCTTTCCTGTTCCATTCAGTACCGTTTCGTCGGTTATTCGATGTATCTACGCTACCTTCAGTACTCTTTCCGTAGCATATTTTAGAAGCTTTTATTCTATTTTTGTTTGAACACTATATCGTCCACCCTTCACTTTCGTACAGACCCACAAGCCCCAGAAAAAACCTGCAGGAAAAACGTCCTAACACTTAAATTGGTATTAGATGTTAACCGACTTCTCTTTTCTTCCGAAATGCTTTCCTTGCTATTGCTGGTGTATATTTTACATCTTGTTCATCTAGCCATTATCAGTAATAAAAGAAATCTCTCGTGATCCGTTAAAAACATAAAGTTACTGGCTTCTTTTCCTTCAAATATCTTATAACTTCTTAAAAAATAAAGCATTATTTGGACATAAGTTAACTTGGTTATGAAGTTGCTGAAAGCTGTAAATCATTTCTCCGAGAAGTCCATAAGTTGGCCCAGTAGTAACTGGAACAGCATGTGCATAAGACAAAGTTAAGTTCCTTCACACATTGACTTAACAAGATTTCTGTATGGTTACTTGACTTGTGATAGTCTCTGAGTTTCATGTTTATCAGCACTGCTTTACAAATGTAGTTGTAGTTCTTTTGGAGTTGGTGGCGAAGTTGTCAGTCCATTTATTTTAGCTTCCTATCGTACATGACTTGCTTCTGGAGCCTTGGAAGGAAGATGGACTGCAACGCGAATATTGATAGAGTCTTATCGATTATACACGCTTCTGGAACTTCACACGCACCCTGAGACTGCACTCGTATTCTGTTACGGTCTAGCTTCTACTCGCCCCTGACGCTCCTCTGTGTTTCTGTTGCATGATACGAGGTTTCCTTCGCAGCGCTCAACTGCAATCATTGTTGTTATTTATCATAATCACTGTCCCGAAAAGAGATACACGAATTATCGATTATGGTATTATTTGTCTTTACAGTTATAACAATCAGCTATGCTGGTTTTATAGGTACCCCGCTTCATATATACGCATCCGGAATACCTGGTCATCTGACTACCATTTGTTCGTCTAAGATGTAATACCGGGCCAGCATCACAAGGGCGTCCCGGCTTCAGAAGAAACAAATGGGTGTCTCATCACGATACAACAAAGCTAAGTATGTTTGGGTGATTAACTGCTCCCATAATACGTTACTCTCTTTCGTCCAGTGCTGCCGACATGGCCTTGTTGGCCAGACGGCTGTAAGAAATTCTCCTCCTCAGGTAAGATATCAAGCAGCTGTGTAGAAGCCGCCTCCTTGGCCATAAATCATTCGTTAGTTGGCGGTGATGGGGCTGGTCGGCCGGAGACGGGAAGTGATGAGCCGGGGGGCAGAAGCTAATGGTGGACAACTGGCGCTCAGCCGCAGCCGGCTCCTTTGTGCCAGCGCTACTGCTCACGCATCTGTCCCTGCATTCTAACTTGTTCATCCATTCTATTAATTGTACCTGTGCGGTGGAATATAACACCACCGCGCCGCTTCTCTCTGTGCTACGTCACCCGTTATATGACATTCTTATGGCTTCCCAGGCCTCAGTTAAACCCGCTTGCAACATTTTCGTGTGCCACCTAGTGAATGCATTCACATATGTAAAAGAAACTGAGCCCTTCACAAAATCTAAAAGTTGTCCTAGTTTTTACTTATTCAATACTGAAATGTTTCTCAAAATCTAAAAGTTGTCCTAGTTTTTACTTAGGGGTCATTTATTCAACACTGAAATATTTCTGTCATACAAATATAGGGCATTTCGAACCGTTAAGATCACAGCAAGCAGTCACCTCCATAAAATATCTACGAGTATGTGTGAGCAACGATTTAAACTGGAATGACCACATATAACTAATCTCACGTAAGGCAGCTGCCAAGCTGAGATTCATTGGAAGAATGTTCAGGAAATGTAGTCCACCTAAAAACCAGGTAACTTCAGAACCTTATTTCGACCAATACTGGAATGTTGCTTGTCAGTCTCGGATTCGTATCAGATAGAGCTCGTACGGAAATAGAGAAGATCCAAAAATGAGCAACTTCATTAGCTGCACGTTCATTTATTAAGCACGAAAGCGTGACGGATATGCTCAGGCAACTACAGGGGCAGACGCCACAAGACAGGCGTTTTGCAACATGGTGTGTTGTACTGTTACAGCTACGACATCATACGTTCGTACAAGAGTCAACCAATATACACTTCCTCCTTCGTTTAAGTAGATACTCTGGAACAGTTCTGGCCCAAAATATGTCGCTGATGACGTCATCAATGAGTCACTGGATTTCTCCACACCTCCCCCCCCCCCTACCCCACAGTCCTCCTCTCCCACATCTGACAAGGTCCAATTACCTTATGTATAAGATGGCAAGAAATTCAAAATTTGGTGGAAATTCAAAAACTGGTAGGATTGTTTCCTTCTCCTGTGTCGGTAGGACAGTTGCTCTAAGAATAAATCAATGGGAAATGAATATCTGTAAGATTATGATTTGTCATAGTGGAATTCCAGATGACGATTTTGGCATACTACCCCTGTTTCTGTGACGTCAGATTCCAAGACATGAAATTGTTTTTTTAATTTTTTATTATTTATTTGCTACCATTTACAATTGACCTGCCACCTTGTTACTAGGAGAGGTCGCACTTCCGCAATACGGAATTGTACGTGTACAGAATCTGATACTTATTTGTAATTTTTTATTTTTAAAAAGGATTAATAATATTGCAGCTTTAAACATATATAAACTTAAAAGTAATTAAGAAACGAAAATCTTAAAATTAGCGATTTACGAATGGAAGATTAAGAAGAAGTTATGACATATTACAGCTTTCAGATATATTATGTATTCGGAAAAATTTTTATCGAATAAAAAAGATTCTTGCATTTAAGATGGATACATAAAACATACTAAACATCTATGAAACTAACAAAATTCTTGAAAATCGAATTGTAAACCATAACCATATTTTTATGAAGAATAAAAACAGAAGTTTGGAAAGATGATAGTGGAAGAATGTCTCTTCAGTAAGTGTGTACGACGGTGAGTGTCTTGGAGTTGTCCATCAAGCCACCGATCGCCAGTCACAGCTTCTAATCTAAATATAACATCTACTCTAGGTTTCCTAATAACTAAGCTTTAACCTCAATTATTTTTAGTCTGTTGTGTTGCTTATTTAGGATACCTCTTCATTTTCATTTACGGACATGTCGGGATCAGTGTCATCACCTGATTCCATGTCCGAATCAGTACTATTTTCCAACCCGTTGATTCCTTCCTGTTTTGCACATAGGCTCGTTGTCTGGCTCGAACATACTTTCTGTTTGTCGCTTTGGACGTATCATCAGTGAGTGTGTTTAACATGGTCCACTGGTCTTCGTCTCTGAGCATTACATGTATGGTGTCTTGAATATTGTTGAGGTTTCAGTGTATTGTGTGTCTGATGTTAGTAATCGTCCGCAGAAAAAGACGATGTGTACTGGAGAGCCTTCTTCCCCACATGTGCCACACGTGCATGTTGGTGTGTGACTCAGACTCACTCAGTTTAAGTGTGTGGTATGAGGGCCGTGTCCTGTTAAGAAGTGGAGCATACCGCGGCTGGGATCGATATGTTTGAGTTTTAATCTCTTCCTTACATCGGGAAAGGACTGGTGTAGCTTGTGGCCCTTATCAATTGTGTCCCACTCACCTTGCCAGGTATCCATCCTGCAAGGTTTTAGTTTTGCGTTTCGTGTCAGTTGGTACCTTAGTGATCTTTCGAACCTGGTCACTCTTTTCACCTTAAGCCAGTACGGTACGTGGCAGCTCTATATCTTATCGTACTGTCTATTGGGTAGATTACGAGCACCACACAGACTGATTCCACTGAGATGGTGCCGAAACCTCCCAATAGTCCAAGTGAGCCGCTCCTTTGTCCTCGTCTGACGAGGGTCCAGTTTGTTGATAGGCTTAACCTGTCAGTTCATGTACTGGCGGCGAAGCTAAGTATCGACTCGAAGAAAGCACAGTGGTATGTCCGTGTAACTGAGTAGGGGAGTTTAAATTATTCTGATTTTAGACTGGCCAGTTTGTGTACTATTTTTCTCTGCATTTTTTTGTGACAATGCTCATGTGCCCATGGAAATTTTGCTTTTCGTCTATGTGTACCCAAGAAGGCTTGTGGTGACTGCTCGTTTAATGTTTGTGTCCCCTATTTTTACACTAGGGTTTCTCTGGAGAGACCCTTTCAGTAAGGAGTACGTTGTTTTGCTATCGGCTATTTTGAGTTTGTTGTTGTGACATTATTGTCTTATTGGTTTGAGTGTTCCAATTGCTCTTTCTTGTAGCTCGGACCTATTGTTAGCAGACACTATGACCAAAACGTCTGCGTATACAACAACTCCATCTGTCGTTTTTGTTCCCTGCAGTAGTTGCAGGAGTGGTTCAATAGTGATATACCAGAAGATGGGGTCACAGATCGAGCCATGGGGGCAGCCTTTTGTAGCTCGTTTGATTAGTTTTCGGCCGCCCATCTGCCATTCGACCACTCTATTATTACAGTAGTCTAGTAGACTATTGCGTAGTGTTTCGGGTACCTCCAGTTGTTTGAGGCTCTTGAACATTACGGGCCACCAGTGATTATCAAAGGTACCCACAATGTCTATCGTAATTGCCATTGCGTACTTAGCCCTGGTGTTTTCAAATTGTAACGCTTGGTTGATGGCATCATCAATCGACTTTCCCTCTCTGAAGCCGAATGGGTGTCGGCTTAGGTCATGGAGAGCTCTGTGTGCCTGTAAACGCCTCCACAGCAGCTTTTCCTCCACCTTGGCAAATGCTTATAGGACTTGTGATCTGATGGATCCATGTCAACTTCCTTCTTTATTACGATTACGTTGGAGACCTTCCAAACTGTAGGCACATGACCCAGCCGTAGAGCGTCGTTTAGTAGAGTTGTAAGGAATAGAGTGGACTGTGGAATTATCTTTTTTAATAGTTCTGAATCAATTCCGTCTGGTCCAGGTGCTTATTTGTTTGTCAGCTCTGAGGCCGCTATAGCAACTTCTTCTTGCGCAAGAGGAGAGGTCACTGTGGCGGTGTTGCATGGTGTATTCAGTTCCTCTCGTTGTGTTACTTGTTGGTGTGTGTCAGAATTGGCGATATCATCAGATTGGAGCTTGTGCAGTACGAATTGTGCTGTTTGTCTCCACTCATTTGTCATCGCGCCGACATCCTGTCTTAGCATTTCCACAGCTAGTGGGCTCTTTATTTTTTCTGTGGTTATTTTGTATAGTCCCCCTCCCCCCCCCCCATATGTTTGTCTGTATTTGCGATGCCTTATGTCTGTCCCAGTGTTGTTTACGTGTTTTGAGAAATTCGTTTTTGTATTGCTCTTTTACGAGCCTACATGATTCCAGTCTTCTTTGTATATCTCTGTATGCAATTGACCGTTGGTATAGTCGTCTCGCTCTTCGGATTTCTTGTTTTGCTCTAGTCAGTTTATTTGTCCACGGTATTTGTGTGCCTTTTGTGCTCTGTGTTTTTAGCATGGATGTATTTTGTGCTTTTGTGATGAGATCGGTAAGCATGTGTGCCTTGAGGTCAATGCTTCCGTTCCAATGGTTCAAATGGCTCTGAGCACTATGGAACTTAATTTCTGAGGTCATCAGTCCCCTATAACTTAGAACTACTTAAACCTAACTAACCTTAGGACATCACAAACATCAATGCTCGAGGCAGGATTCGAACCTGCGACCGTAAGGGTCGCGCGGTTCCAGACTGTAGCGCCTATAATCGCTCGGCCACTCCGGCCGGCAATGCTTCCATTGTTGTTTTTAATGTTTCCGTCTTGTACTGTTCCCCTTAGTCTCTCCCAGTCAACTTTACGGAATAGTAGGAGTCGGGTGTGTACTGTGTTGGTTGTGTCGTTTTGTCTTGTTAGTCTGAAAGTAATCACGTTATGATCACTGATAGTGATGTGGTCTTGTACTTTCCAGTTCGTTATGCGTTCTCTGTCAGCGTTATTTCCCAGTGTGATGTCTATATCACTTTTCGATCCGTAATGTCCGCTGTGTCTCGGTATCTTCCCTTCTACGTTAACTTCGCGTAGTCACGTTTCCAGTATGACGTCAGATATTATGCTTTCTCTGTCGTCTGTTGTGTTGGATAGTTCAAATGGTTCAAATCCCTCTGAGCACTATGGGACCTAACATCAGAGGTCATCAGGCCCCTAGAACTTAGAACTACTTAAACCTAACTAACCTAAGGACATCACACACATAAATGCCCGAGGCAGGATTCGTACCTGCTACCATAGCGGTCGTGCGATTCCAGACTGAAGCGCCTAGAACCGCTCAGCCACACCGGCCGGCTGTTGTGTTGGAATTTCCCAGGGTCGACCTGGCGTTTATGTCCGAGCATATGAGAACCTTCTTACCTTGTACGTATTCGGCTATTAGCTTTATATAATTTGCATAGGGCGCTATGGAATAACTGTATTGGGCGCACAGTGAAGTAGTTATCCATATTTCTCCTTGGTATAAAAGTTCAGTTGTTACCATCTGTTCATTACATAATTCCGTTATTGTAACAATATAATAAATGTTTGTTTAATATGTAAACTGCTGCCTTGCTGTCCTAACTACCGGTTACGGTTATCACATTTGTCGGGAATCGTGTCAGTCTGGCTTGGTTGGCGTGCGGTTCTTGTACACACAGTATTATCTTTGGTTAGGTCTTTATCTATTTTGGGGGGTTCAGCAAAAGCTTGCTTGCTCCTCACTGCATTCAGGTGAATAATGTTTATTATTGAATCTATGGGTGTTTAACGGGTGCGTAGCATTTGCTACCAGTTTGAGCATAGTCAAAGTACGTCGGTCCGTGTATCCTGCTATGGTCGGCATAAATCTTAGCCATGTCATATGGTTCTTCCCTTCGTATACATATTTCCATCCTTTAGTATAACAACTGGTGGTGACCAGTTGGTATGTTTTCCGTCTTAAGGGTTATTCTGTCTGTTTGCTCGGTAGTTGGGAAACAGACAGCCACCCTTTGGATGCAGCTGCCTAAACAGCATTCTTTGAGCTATCAGTAAAATTTCCTTTCTTTCTAATTTACTTAGCTTAATGTTAAATTCTAAGTCACTATAATTAAAGGTATTGTTGGCTGCGATGGGGGCTGCTTTTGTGGTACTAGATGTCATCGGGCTGGTGCTGGGTGAGAACATGTCTTTGACTGAAGTGGTTGTTTTTGCAATGGCGCCGTTCGTGGTGGGTGCGTTGGACCTCATGTCTGCACCCTAGGAAGTAACTGTGGCGCCGGGTGGTGTGCTGAGGTCGGCGTTTTGTGGCGTGTGCCTGTGCCGTGTATCTTGGTGTTGCACTACCCTCACTACGTCACACGCGTAAATCACCTTTTTTGTCACACGCAAAACTCTAAAAATATTTTGTGCCTTCTGTAGACGACTCTTATTTCTTTATAAGACTCTTTATGTTGTTACTGGTGTTACGATACAATCTGTTACATTGGTGTAGGTCTCATCTCATTCGGTTTGTTCTCGTAAGAGTAAGAGAAGAGTTGAATGTTGGTTGGGGTTTATTGCTTTGCTCTTAGGTGTCATTGTTGGTTTGTGCAATTGCAGATTGCCCTACTGGGGGAGTACTGGTTACCGTGGCAGTGGTTCCACCTGTCGGTGTGGTTTAATTATGTATGTTATAGGTATCAATTGGACACCTGTATTAATCATCATTTACGTTTTCATCGTCACTACCTTCGTTTTCATAATGTATTATCTTCTGTGTATTGACAGTCTCCAGTTGCGATTTTGGGGTCAGTAGGGTTTCATGCGAGGATGTTTTTATATCTGTGTCTCTTTTTTCTGCCGTCTCTTTCTCGCCAGTTTTGTTGTTATTGCATTTTGTAATATGTGGTCTGGTCAGAGGAATTCGTGGTATTGTGCCCGGGTTCAGTAGTCCATCTGATACAAAAGCCACAGGCTTTATGTAGCGCTCACACTTGGTTGTATCGTATTTACTTCCCTTCTTACTTGATGTTTCTACACGTGTTTGGTTTCCGATACTTGTGTGTTTTGACTGTTGTCTTGCTTTGGGTCTAGTGTTTGGATTGTCTGTTCTGAAGGCTGTTGTTGATACAGCGGTATGGTTTTCGCCTTTATCTGAGTGTTCTGGATCATTTATTAATTCATCCTCTAATTCCTCTATTCTTTGGATTAACGAGGTTTGAAAGTTAATGCTGTAGAACATCTGTTTCTTTATTAGTTTTGCTATCTCGTTATGTATCGATCCATTTAAAGTCATGTCGTCAATATATTCCATTGTATTTGTGTAACTATCCGCTAGTGTTGTTGTACGTAATAGTTCGGGTATGTGATCGTAATTGTATGTGCTGTCCGGTAGTCGGCCCAGCTGCCGGCCTCATGAGATGCCACGCCGGAAATTTCTGCATCTACTGGAGGGAGAGTTGTGCTTTCTTGTAGTAGTTCATGTGTATTATCATTCTCAATGTTGTTCACTGTGTACTGATTAATTATCGTAATCAGTACTGTCTATGAGCCTGTCTAGTAACTGTCTGTTTGTCTGACACTCTCCTCCTTTTGACTTATTACACTGTCTTCTCCGGTTTCTATATGGAATACGTTCTACGGGTTCCCTGGTCCTGCATTCGGACTTTTTGTGGCAGGCTTGGCCACATTTGGCGCATATAGCCTCTTGGTTTCCACTTGTTTTGGTGGAGTGACCATAGTCGCAGCACTTATAACAATGACTCACAGCGATGAGTCTTTAACATGAAGTGACTCGAAATCAATGCAGATCTTTTGTTTTTTGGTGAGGTACCAATAAAGTTTTTGTGTCACATCGAGAACCTAATGATTATAGCCCACGCCGTTTGAGGCCTGTTGTGAAGCGAATTTTCACGTCTTGCTCGAACTCTTCGCTAGACATTTCGTTTCTTAGGTTGTGCTCATATAGACTCTCTAGGAATTCGCTGTCAGTGATTTTGTCAGGGACTCTGAGGGACTATAATTAGAGGCTTTCGTTTTCTGGGTCCTACACATACGATGGTGCCCAGTTCTTTCGTTTTCTCCATTATTTTTCTGCAGTCATATTGAGTCGCAGTCTCTACATAACTGCAGTTTGTATTGTTCTAATTCATTTGATATGCAAGTTCTCTTTTCTGGGATTTGTCTTTTACGTCATTATTTGCCTGACTGATTTTGCATCTTGATTGGCTGTTGATTTGATGAACAGTGTTGTGGCTTGTTTAGATTTAGCCACTTCGATACGCTCTGCCTCTTTTGTTTTGGGTGAAGATGTCAAGGCTGCTGCATATATAAGAGTCTGGGTTTGATTTTGTGCTTGTGGGAAGTTCCCTAACTCGTTCTTGCAGTATCTTATTGTGATTGCTCAGTTCATTACTTTCAATCTCAGATTTCCCTAATTGTTCTTTCAGATATTATTTATGCGTCTCTTTGGCACGTTCTGATGCTTTTTGGAGGTCGGACCAAAGTCGCCTTTTCACCTCCTATAATAATTCAACCTTTGCTTTAGCTGTCAGCTGGAGGGCAAGGGGGAAAAGTTTATGTCTTAAATTAGAAAGTATACTTGTCGACAAATGCTTGCCATTGAGATGTGACCCTAATTCAAAGATTATACTGTCTATGGCCGCCACTTTTGGGCTAGGGAACATCGGGGTATAATCTTCAGTTGTGGACGCCATTTCTGCTGCGTTGCGCATTTAATTTCCGTACACGATCCAGGATCTTTGAGCTGCTTGCTATGTTGGCACTGTGTCAGTACTTCAAGCGATGAGAGATAGCAAATGCAAAAGTACTACCGTAAGCAAACCGCTACGCCGCGCTTCTAGGCTGGGCAGCGCGGGCTCCGTACCGCTCGTGCGCGCGAGTCAGTTGTCCGCCACGCAGCTGAGCTGCGGGAGCTTTACGTCACACTACCCCGCGGGGCTCGCGATTGCCGCCAACGGTCGGCCGCTGAACTACCAGCCCCTCCCCCCCCCCCCCCCACCCCCACAAGCAACCGGGCGCCAACAGCGTGGCGCGACCCACTTTCGGTACTTTGTCTGTGACTGCCGTACATGCAGTAACGTTTAAGAACTGTTTTTCATTTTCGTACAAAACGTAGTATATTGCACCTTCTCCGCAATTACGTGCAATTGTACGTTCTCCAGGATCTGTTTTTAGAGTCCTGAACACGTTTAGTCCACTCAGAGAACCCCTATACCGAAAAGTACTGCCCTATATGATGAACTACTTCGCCAAGTCACACGAGAAACCTCACAAACTGCCCACAAATTGGAGAATGTATGCGCATGTTAGTGCCTATAGTCTCTCCAAAAAATATTGGTTAAGTTAATAAGCCCCCAGCTCAATAAACTTACATTCTGTTGAGATCCGTATAAATCATACAGCTGTCACTGCGACAAGGACAGATTTTGCCTCGAATACACTGTTTTCACCATGGGGTACTGGCTCTGGCTCTATGACGTTAGAACCCAAGAGCGCTGACTTGGAATACTGGGACAGGCTCAGTGGCGTCATAATCCTAAATGGCTGAGCTGGAATACTAGCTCTATGGCGTCGGAATCCGGTATAGTTTACTTAGAATACTTGGACAGGCTCTATGAGATCATAGTCCAAGAGCTTGAATTCTGGCTCTGCCTCTATGACATCAGAAAGTAAGTTTTGGAGAGCTGGCATTATGACATAAGATAACCATCTGAGACAAAGAACGTTAGACAAAGGTCTACTGGCCCTCTTGAAATGTTCCCCCTTAGCTATTTCTCACTCAGGAGTGTGTGACCATTGAGTACTGCTTCTCTGAATTCTAAGTTACGTTCTCTCCACTTGCGCAGCCCTCTCACATCATAGTATAAACTACACTCCTGGAAATGGAAAAAAGAACACATTGACACCGGTGTGTCAGACCCACCATACTTGCTCAGGACACTGCGAGAGGGCTGTACAAGCAATGATCACACGCACGGCACAGTGGACACACCAGGAACCGCGGTGTTGGCCGTCGAATGGCGCTAGCTGCGCAGCATTTGTGCACCGCCGCCGTCAGTGTCAGCCAGTTTGCCGTGGCATACGGAGCTCCATCGCAGTCTTTAACACTGGTAGCATGCCGCGACAGCGTGGACTTGAACCGTATGTGCAGTTGACGGACTTTGAGCGAGGGCGTATAGTATGAATGCGGGAGGCCGGGTGGACGTACCGCCGAATTGCTCAACACGTGGGGCGTGAGGTCTCCACAGTACATCGATGTTGTCGCCAGTGGTCGGCGGAAGGTGCACGTGCCCGTCGACCTGGGACCGGACCGCAGCGACGCACGGATGCACGCCAAGACCGTAGGATCCTACGCAGTGCCGTAGGGGACCGCACCGCCACTTCCCAGCAAATTAGGGACACTGTTGCTCCTGGGGTATCGGCGACGACCATTCGCAACCGTCTCCATGAAGCTGGGCTACGGTCCCGCACACCGTTAGGCCGTCTTCCGCTCACGTCCCAACATCGTGCAGCCCGCCTCCAGTGGTGTCGCGACAGGCGTGAATGGAGGGACGAATGGAGACGTGTCGTCTTCAGCGATGAGAATCGCTTCTGCCTTGGTGCCAATGATGGTCGTATGCGTGTTTGGCGCCGTGCAGGTGAGCGCCACAATCAGGACTGCATACGACCGAGACACACAGGGCCAACACCCGGCATCATGGTGTAGGGAGCGATCTCCTACACTGGCCATACACCACTGGTGATCGTCGAGGGGACACTGAATAGTGCACGGTACATCCAAACCGTCATCGAACCCATCGTTCTACCATTCCTAGACCGGCAAGGGAACTTGCTGTTCCAACAGGACAATGCACGTCCGCATGTATCCCGTGCCACCCAACGTGCTCTAGAAGGTGTAAGTCAACTACCCTGGCCAGCAAGATCTCCGGATCTGTCCCCCATTGAGCATGTTTGGGACTGGATGAAGCGTCGTCTCACGCGGTCTGCACGTCCAGCACGAACGCTGGTCCAACTGAGGCGCCAGGTGGAAATGGCATGGCAAGCCGTTCCACAGGACTACATCCAGCATCTCTACGATCGTCTCCATGGGAGAATAGCAGCCTGCATTGCTGCGAAAGGTGGATATACACTGTACTAGTGCCGACATTGTGCATGCTCTGTTGCCTGTGTCTATGTGCCTGTGGTTCTGTCAGTGTGATCATGTGATGTATCTGACCCCAGGAATGTGTCAATAAAGTTTCCCCTTCCTGGGACAATGAATTCACGGTGTTCTTATTTCAATTTCCAGGAGTGTAACAATTTAGGACTTCGTGAACCTTAAGTTTCATAACACGACACAGTCTAGCACACTAATAGCCGGGAGGTGTGGCACCGTAAGCTGGTCGCATTCACACTGAGCTGTGTAGGACCAGACTGGGCTGTAAGCACTCAGTGCCAGTCGCCCTTGAGTCACACCACTGTGAACCATTGACAGCCCTGTATACAGAGACCTCACAAGCATGCTACCGATTCCATAACACAATACACAGTAGAGTGCAGAAATTACGATACCCAATGCTAATATGCTGTTGTGACGGTACTGAAGGTACAGACACATAACCTGACGTAAAATGACAGGAAACAAGAAAAATGCAGGAAACTCATATATACTTTAATCCAAACGACATGGAAACTGAAACATCAAGAGATTCCATTTGACCTGCTCATGGTGTGCACTTGTGAGCTGGCTATGAAACAAATAAAAGTAGGCTGAGGCACTAAGTTTATAAATTTCACTACGAATATTTTTTGCATAGAATGGATGGTTACTGTTTTACTGAAAGTAACAACGTGAGCCACCACAGAACTACTATAAACTCAGCATTATATTACGCAAGTGACATGTACCAACAACATATGAGAATGAAACACGCTTATACTTACTTACTATTCGAATAGTAACAATAAAAAACGTGGCAAATACGTATGATGGAAAGTATGATGCCTTTGTCAGTGTAGTGTTCAGCAAGCATTTTTGCGCAAGATATTTCATGACGAAAAACCTCAGCTACCTTCACAACACAGTCAAGCACCAGCTAACAGTAGTTCATCTATATCTACATCAACATCTAGAAGGATACTCTGCAAATCACTCTTGAGTGCTTGGCAGAGGGTTCATCCAACCACCTTCACAATAATTCTCTTTTATTCCAGTTTCTAACAGCTCGCCGAAAAAACGAACACATATATCTTTCCGTGCGACCTCGGATATCCCTTACATCGTTATGATGATCGTTTCTTCGTATGTAGGTCGGCGTAAACCTAACACTTCCACGTTCGGAGCAGAAAGTTGGTGGTTGAAATTTCATGAGGAGATTCCGCCGCAATGAAAAACGCCTTTGTGTTAATGGTGTCCACCCCAAAACCTTGTAGCATCTCAGTGACACTCTCTCCGCCATTTCTCGATAATACAAAAGTGCTGCTCTTCTTTGAACTTTCTCGATGTACTCCGTTAATCCTATCTGGCAAGGATCCCACACTGCGCAGGACTTCTCCAAAAGAGGTCGGACAATAGTGTTGCAGGCAGTCTCTTTAGTAGGTCTGCTCTCTTCTTCTAAATGTTCTGCCAATACAACACAGCCTTTGGTTCGCCTTCACCACAACATTTTCTACTGGTTCTTTGCATTTTACGTTATTCGTAATTGTAATTCCTAGGTAATTTGTTGAGTTTATGGCCTTTATATTAGGCCGAATTATCGTTTCACCGAAATTTAACGGATTCCCTTTAGCATTCGTGTGGAAGACCTCACAATTTTCATTATCTAGAGTCTATTGCCCATTTTCGCACTACACAGATATCTTTTCTGAGTAGTTTGGAAGTTTGTTTGATTTTCTGATGACTTCAGTAGACGATTAACGACAGCATCATGTGCAAACAACGTAAGGAAGCTCCTCATATTGTCTCCTAAATCGTTTATATAGTTAAGGAACACCAGAGGGTTTATGACACTACCTTGCGGAACGACAGAAATCGCTTCTGTTTTACTCGATGACTTCCTATCAGTTACTACGAACTGTGACCTCTCTGCAGGAAATCACGAATCCAGTCACATAACTGAGACAATATTCCATAAGCACCTAATTTAACTACAAGCCGCTTGTGAGGAACGGTGTCAAAAGCCTTCCGAAAATCTAGAAATACGAAAACAATTTGAAACCCTTGTAATAGCACTGAGCACTTCGTGTGAGCAAAGAGCTTCCTATGTTTCACAAGAACGATGTTTAAATCCGCCTTGGCTGTGTGTCAATAGACCGTTCTCTTCGACGCAGTTCATAAAGTTCGATCACAATATACACTCCTGGAAATGGAAAAAAGAACACATTGACACCGGAGTGTCAGACCCACCATACTTGCTCCGGACACTGCGAGAGGGCTGTACAAGCAATGATCACACGCACGGCACAGCGGACACACCAGGAACCGCGGTGTTGGCCGTCGAATGGCGCTAGCTGCGCAGCATTTGTGCACCGCCGCCGTCAGTGTCAGCCAGTTTGCCGTGGCATACGGAGCTCCATCGCAGTCTTTAACACTGGTGGCATGCCGCGACAGCGTGGACGTGAACCGTATGTGCAGTTGACGGACTTTGAGCGAGGGCGTATAGTGGGCATGCGGGAGGCCGGGTGGACGTACCGCCGAATTGCTCAACAGGTGAGGCGTGAGGTCTCCACAGTACATCGATGTTGTCGCCAGTGGTCGGCGGAAGGTGCACGTGCCCGTCGACCTGGGACCGGACCGCAGCGACGCACGGATGCACGCCAAGACCGTAGGATCCTACGCAGTGCCGTAGGGGACCGCACCGCCACTTCCCAGCAAATTAGGGACACTGTTGCTCCTGGGGTATCGGCGAGGACCATTCGCAACCGTCTCCATGAAGCTGGGCTACGGTCCCGCACACCGTTAGGCCGTCTTCCGCTCACGTCCCAACATCGTGCAGCCCGCCTCCAGTGGTGTCGCGACAGGCGTGAATGGAGGGACGAATGGAGACGTGTCGTCTTCAGCGATGAGAGTCGCTTCTGCCTTGGTGCCAATGATGGTCGTATGCGTGTTTGGCGCCGTGCAGGTGAGCGCCACAATCAGGACTGCATACGACCGAGGCACACGGGGCCAACACCCGGCATCATGGTGTAAGGAGCGATCTCCTACACTGGCCGTACACCACTGGTGATCGTCGAGGGGACACTGAATAGTGCACGGTACATCCAAACCGTCATCGAATCCATCGTTCTACCATTCCTAGACCGGCAAGGGAACTTGCTGTTCCAACAGGACAATGCACGTCCGCATGTATCCCGTGCCACCCAACGTGCTCTAGAAGGTGTAAGTCAACTACCCTGGCCAGCAAGATCTCCGGATGTGTCCCCCATTGAGCATGTTTGGGACTGGATGAAGCGTCGTCTCACGCGGTCTGCACGTCCAGCACGAACGCTGGTCCAACTGAGGCGCCAGGTGGAAATGGCATGGCAAGCCGTTCCACAGGACTACATCCAGCATCTCTACGATCGTCTCCATGGGAGAATAGCAGCCTGCATTGCTGCGAAAGGTGGATATACACTGTACTAGTGCCGACATTGTGCATGCTCTGTTGCCTGTGTCTATGTGCCTGTGGTTCTGTCAGTGTGATCATGTGATGTATCTGACCCCAGGAATGTGTCAATAAAGCTTCCCCTTCCTGGGACAATGAATTCACGATGTTCTTATTTCAGTTTCCAGGAGTGTATATATGTATGACTCTGGTACGAGTTTGAAATTAGACTAAAATTTTCTTTGAATCTTTCAGCAGTAGGTGACTGTGAAGACCAGAAAGGTGTTAAGTCTCTTTGATATCTCACCAGCTGCACAGTTAAAGTTTCTCTAACATTGCAAATACATGAACTACTAAGGCTCTCTCTCTAACATATGAACTCTTATGTCTCATGTTATATCTGTATGATGGAATAAAACTTATGACAACTCGTAAAAAAATATTATTTGTTATTATAAATGTTTTGATACAACTTTCATAAGTTGTTAGCACACAATTTGTACTTTCTGAAACTCGGTAAACAAATCCCCATCGTCAAAAATTGTCATTATCGTTTTTTCATCACTCTGCATTACTTTCCAGATACATGTTTTAATACGCTTTAAATTCATCATGTATTTGATGTGGTGTCACCGCCAGACACCACACTTGCTAGGTGGTAGCCTTTAAATAGGCCGCGGTCCGTTAGTATACGTCGGACCCGCGTGTCGCCACTATTAGTGGTTGCAGACCGAGCGCCGCCACACGGCAGGTCTAGAGAGACGTCCTAGCACTCGCCCCAGTTGTACAGCCGACTTTGCTAGCGACGGTTCACTGACAAATTACGCTCTCATTTGCCGAGACGATAGTTAGCATAGCCTTCAGCTACGTCATTTGCTACGACCTAGCAAGGTGCCATTATCATTTGCTATTTGTCTTGTGATGCATGTACCGTCAGACCGATGTTCACCAATTATGGATTAAAGTTAAGTATTCAAGCAGCTACGACCATTTTTGCTAAAGTCTAACTTCCGTAAATGTTCCAGACCTCACGCCAGCCTGCGTGAGCTTAACGCGTGCCTTTCGGCTACCGAGCATAGTGGCTTGGCTGTCTTGCCAAGTCACAACAGTTTGGCGACGAGAATTTTGCGTTCGTATTGATTTACTTGTGTCATGGCTTTGCCACAATCTCCAGATGTACTGTCCGACTTTTATCGCTTGCAGAATCAGCAGACGCAGGCCTTATTGGATGCCCTTGGACAGCTCATCCAGGGTCAACGTGCACTGCAAAACGATGCGGCAGCCGCCGCTTCACCGCTACCGCAGCCACAACACGCAGTTGCACCACCTTTTCGTCCTTTTGATGTGGCACTGGAAAGCTGGACGGAGTGGTCACGCCAATTTGGATTCCATCTCGCCGCCTACAGAATTCAAGGTAATGAGCGGCAGCCTTTTCTCCTTTCCGCCGTAGGCGTCCAAACGTACCATGTGATAGTGAAATTATTTCCCCGACGCGACGTAGCAACTATGACCTACGACGAAATTTTGTCTGCATTAGATGCATATTTCAAAGAATCAGTCAATGTAGTTGCAAAAAGGTATACCTTCTTTCGTACAAACTGTACGGCCGGTCAGACTAATAGGGAGTGGGTTGCAACCTTGCAAGGCCTTACTAGGGATTGTGCTTTTGAGTGTGAATGTGGACTCCCTTATTCAGATACTATGGTGTGTGATGCAATTGCACAGAACGTTTCTGATGTCCACATACGGGAACAGATTTTGAAACTAGTCAATACCTCCCTTCAACAAGTGATGGACATATTGGATCCACAGGACACACTTGACTTTGCTCAGGAATCATTTGAAACTTCGCCACCTGTGTGTCACGTTAACCGGCCCGCCGGACGAGCTGCACGGAACAGTAAACAGTCCTCTCGCCCGGACGCGCCAATGCCGCCTGGCTCTCAGCCATGTGTCCCGCGTCGGCAACCAAATCAGTGAAATCATGCCCGCGGTGTGCTAATAGACATTCGCGTGAGAATTGCCCATCCCGCCCGGCTATTTGCTTTTTCTGTAATAAAAAAAAGGACATGTTCAGAGTGTTTGCCAGAAAAAGCTCAGATCGGACACTCACAACTATTCCAGGCCCTTTGCTTCACGCTGGAATCGGAATCAAACCAAGAATACTCTGGCTCGTGAACCTTCGCCCATGGAAATTCATGTAGTTCATGCCACTCCGCCCAGTGACACTCTCTCTACCAGTGACTGTTCGTCCCACAGAAAGTGTGCGTCGACATCAACGGAAATCCCGTCAGGTCGCAAGTGATTTTGTACCAGTGTCAGTTCACGTTGCACGAGACAGTCGCTCTTGTCGTCAGCGGGACAATAAACTTTTTGTAGACTTGGACATTAACGGCAAAGTGATACCATTCCAGCTCGATACCGGAGCTGCAGTTTCACTACTCAATCACGACACGTACAAACAGCTGGGCACACCTCCGTTGCGTGCCGCAAATGTTACGCTAACTAGTTATTCCGGACAGGCGATCCCTGTGTTAGGACAGTGCAGCCTTCTTGCAACATACAAGGGACAAACAAAACTTGTGTCATTTTACGTCCTTCGTTCTTCTTCTGCAGTGAACTTGTTTGGTTTAGATTTATTTCAGTTGTTTAACTTGTCTATAGTCAATCAGGTCCTATCGATGAACCAGACTGTGCCTTCAGCCAGTGTTTCTCGTCTACGTGAAGAATTTGCAGACATTTTTGCACCGGGCCTCGGTTGCGCTACGAACTATAAAGCACATTTGGAACTGAAAGTAAATGCGCAACCAAAGTTTTTCAGAGCGCGCAATGTTCCCCACGCATTGCGTGATGAGGTTGCAAGAACATTACACGATTTGGAATCACAAGGTGTAATTGGACGTGTGCAAGCTTCTCTTTGGGCTTCACTCTTAGTAATTTTGCAAAAACCTTCCGGAAAATTGAGACTTTGTGTGGACTTCAAGGCAATAGTGAATCCACAACTAGTGACTGCAACTTTTCCTTTACCCCGCCCGGAAGATCTTTTTGACAAACTGTGCCCGGGTAAATATTTTTCGAAGTTGGACCTAGCAGATGCGTACTTGCAAATACCGGTGGACGAAGAATCCCAGCGCGTTTTGGTGGTTAACACGCATCTTGGTTTGTATCGATTCAAACGACTGCCATTCGGGTGTGCATCCGCCCTTGCATTGTTTCAGCAATATCTACAAACTGTTTGTGCGTCGGTCCCTACTGCAGCAAACTATCTGGACGATATTGTGATCTCCGGAAAGACGGAAGGAGAACAAATAGCCAATCTCAGAACATTATTTCAGGTGTTACGACAAAATGGTCTTCGCTTGCGGAAGGACAAATGTGTGATTTTTGCTCGTGACTTACCCTATCTGGACCATGTACTCAATGCCCAACGCATACATCCCAGTCCAGAGCACCTCTGTGCCATACAAGACTTGCCTTCGCCGCAGAACCACACTTTCTAGGTGGTAGCCTTTAAATCGGCCGCGGTCCGTTAGTATACGTCGGACCCGCGTGTCGCCACTATTAGTGGTTGCAGACCGAGCGCCGCCACACGGCAGGTCTAGAGAGACGTCCTAGCACTCGCCCCAGTTGTACAGCCGACTTTGCTAGCGACGGTTCACTGACAAATTACGCTCTCATTTGCCGAGACGATAGTTAGCATAGCCTTCAGCTACGTCATTTGCTACGACCTAGCAAGGTGCCATTATCATTTGCTATTTGTCTTGTGATGCATGTACCGTCAGACCGATGTTCACCAATTATGGATTAAAGTTAAGTATTCAAGCAGCTACGACCATTTTTGCTAAAGTCTAACTTCCGTAAATGTTCCAGACCTCACGCCAGCCTGCGTGAGCTTAACGCGTGCCTTTCGGCTACCGAGCATAGTGGCTTGGTTGTCTTGCCAAGTCACAACATTTGACGCACTCCAATTTGAGCCATAATGGACTTAGAAAAGCCGTCTTTAAACTCCGTTTGTATGGAATTTCTGTTTATAAGAGTAACACTAGCAGAGTTAGTTAGTTATAGCACAGATACACACACCTATACAGGGTGTCCCATTTATCTTGACCACCCAAAATAACCGTTTGTCCTAATTCAAATAGTTTCAAGCAAATGCCATTTAGCTGTCACGGGGACATCAATAAGCATGATTGGCTTCGTTGTAGCTTTGTTTTTTACAAAGACATGAACAGCGGTATGACTTTTTTAAATGTCACCCTGTTTTTTTATTTGTCTGTTCATTTCCTCTCTTAAAGACCTATTGAAAAATGTATCATAGTTTACCATTCACTGGAACACAACGATATTAATTAGGTAACACATCACCGACGTTGACGCTTCCAGCACTTAGTGAAGGTACTCGGGGTAATGGAACACATCCACGTGCTGACGTTGACAGAGGACAAATGTAAACTTAAGTAGAATGCACTCCCGTCATTCCGACAACCATCGTCAGTTGAAGAGTTGTGTGTGTAGAACGTACACCAACGAAGGGAAGGTAGAAACGCCACTCATCTATGGGGGATGGAAGTTAGCAGGTCAGTAATTGCAATACTCTTTACTTATGTACGGGTACGTTTAGTACAGTAATTTAGTCCTTTTAAATAGAGTTGTGTAGAGTAGGCATACAGTAAAGGCTGTCCTTCCTACAAACTCATCGACATAACGTTTCTTTTATTATTATTGTTGTTGAAGGTAGGTGAAACGATGGGCATGCAGCGGAACTGTACAGAGAGCGATATCCTGTCAAGAATCCACCTTCTCAACGGATGTCTCCTCGTCTTGTTACGATGTTTCAGGAAACGGGAAGTTTCAACTCACGACAACGCAACCGTCGTAGCACTCGCACAGACGAATCTGTCAAAGTTACTGTTCTCGCTTCCGTTGCTATGAATCCACATGTGAGCACACGACAGCTTGAACACGAGATTGGCATTCCTAAAACCAGTGTACATCGTATTCTTACTCGTCACCGGTTCCATCCTTACCATGTTGACCTACTTCAATAATTTCATAGGAATGGTTTCCAGAATCGTGTACAGTTCTGTAAGTAGGCACAGCAGCAAATCCTAGACAACCCGAACTTTTTCTCCAAATGTTCTATTTACCGATGAATGTCCCTTCTCAAACAAACGACAGGTAAATATAAGGAACATGCATTATTGGTCCAGTGACAACTCACGATGGCTTAGACAGGTAGAACATCAGCGTCAATGGAGGGTTAACGCCTGGTATGGGATGCCTGGTACTACAATTATTGGCCCTTATTTCATCAATGGTAGTTTAAATGGCACAGCGTATGCGAACTTCCTCAGACGAATTCTTCCTCGTCTTCTGCATAAAGTGCCGCTAAGAACCAGAATGCTTATGTGGTATCAACATGATGGATGTCCAGCACATAATGCCTTGCGCACACGTTGTGTTCTGAACTGAAGGTATCCTGCCAGATGGATTGGTCGAGGAGGAGCAGTTACTTGACTTGCGAGGTCTCTTGATTTAAATCCTCTGGACCTTTTTCTTTGGGGATGCATTAAAGACGTTGTCTGTCGCGATATTCCAACAACTCCAGAGGAGATGCAGTAAAGTATCGTTATTGCTTGTAATTCTTTTGAACAGGCAACACTGGAAGTAGTAAATAATTCTTTTCATTCAACGACTGCACCAGTGTATCGGTATCCAGGGTCCAACTTTGAGCACATAGAATGTTATATTCCTGGGGTATGATACAGGAGACTTAATGTCAATTTTGTGTTACGTTTTTACTTGGTTTTCATTTGTTTTCTGACAACTCCAGCATGTGGACTATTTCGTGATCCCAGGTTCAAAGTCAGTGTTGTGTTATGTAATTAATAACGCTGTGTTTCAATGGATGGTACACTGTGATACATTTTTGAACACGTCTTTAGGAGAGGAGATGAATTACCGAATTAAAAATACAGGGTCAAATGGCTCTGAGCACTATGTGACTCAACATCTTAGGTCATAAGTCCCCCAGAACTTAGAACTACTTAAACCTAACTAACCTAAGGACATCACACACACCCATGCCCGAGGCAGGATTCGAACCTGCGACCGTAGCAGTCCCGCGGTTCCGGACTGCAGCGCCAGAACCGCTAGACCACCGCGGCCGGCAATACAGGGTCCCATTTAAATAAGTCATACCGCTGTTCCTGTCTTCGTAAAAAACAAAGCTGCAACGAAGACAAACATGCTGATTTATGTCCCCCTGACGGCTAAACAACATTTGCTTGAAACATTTTGTAATTGGCATCTGGACAAACAGTTATTTTGGTTGGTCAAGATAAATGGGACACCCTGTATACACATATAATTACTCATCCTTGTCGTGAAATTCATGTTCCAATAGATGCTTGGCAATACCATCTAAGAGCGGTTTACCGTACCTTCATCAGTGACTGAGTCTCTATGTGATGATCCATACTGCATCGTATAGACTACACAGGTTTATGGCACTTCTATGTTTTAGATATACACATTGTTTTGGATCTTAAGACGTTAAATTCATCGTATAACCTCCAAAAAAGTTTTCGATGAATGCAATTTAGCTGCTGAAGATATTGATATCTGAAGGGAATGGACTGTACGTAGCTGTCATACAATCCTCAATGTATTTCAGGTCGTTGCATTATTGATCTCACTGTCTGTGTCAGATACTACATCGAAATTAGCAGTCTTGCAGCTCTCAGTAGTCAGCTGATAAGTAGCGTTGAAAAACAACATGCTGTAACAACTTAGCTGAGGGTTCATGAGTGGTACAGATGTTGGACATATTAGGAGTAAAATGTCTGGAAACTATTCCATGTCGTGGTCTGATAGGCTGTGCACAGCATTGGAGAGCTTGTCTGCTTCATGACTTGGTGGTGGAGGCGATGGAAATAGTGGAAACTCAATGTCTGGAATGAGTTCTCCAGGATGACTCGATATCCACATCAGAGTCTCAGGATCTGCGTCAGAGAGCTTGTCCGAATGCTCACTTGATTTCTGTTGCTGCCCAAATGTACTTGACTTGCAGTACAACGTGCTGAGAGCTGCATGAGGGAGCAGCTTTATATCTGCTGCTGCTGTTCAAATGTGTGAGGCACTGCATCGTCTGCATCATGGAGCTGTTGAACTGAGGGATAAATTAAAGAAAACCACGAAATACACATACAAACACATACACATAGAATGAAAAGTAAACAATGAGAGAGGGATGGTTTAATACCTTCAATCGAGTTTGCGAGTCATTTTCTTCTGCCTAAAGGTGGAAGATCTCTGATAATGTCTCATGATGATGGTCAATCTTTCACTAAGATTTACAGAGGAAAGGTGGTCGGTTTGCTTGATGGCTGCTAGGACTGGACACTGAGGATGAGAGTTGTGCTAGACGACTGCAGTGCCACGACAATTGCAACAACTATTCTGGACTGTGCTCATATCCCCAGGCCAGCCATCTTGGATTCTAACATTGACGAAGAGGGTATAGAACGCCATCTTATATTCTATACTTAGAACTAGCACTATGCAGGTTAGTACCTGTAGGGCGACGTCATATAAATTACTCTACGCTGCTCAGTTGTATACTGGGTTGGAATGTCACATGTGAGTATCACGCTAGAAATTTGTGGTTGAGATCTCTCAGGTTTTCCGATGGGTGAACTCTACAAGGTTTCCCCACACGATTCCATAACATCCGTAGACCTAAGGATATTATGTGCTGCATGTTTTTACTGAAACGCACCGGGCTTTTGAGAGTGAGTGCACTGTATGGTATTCCCGTTGCTGATGTATATTTTCACTGTTCTTTTATGGTTCTTACACACCACTAACACGATCAGCACTTGAGAGTTGAACATTAACGTTATTGGGCTGAAATCTAACATAAATAACATCAGCCATAATCGACAGCACCACTTTCATGTTGGGAAATCATGTATTTTCATAAATTAACACTTCTTTGAACTCTCACTCTGATAACTACCCTACAACAACTAATTTAACGGTGCAGAGAGTAGCATTACATTCATTGCTGCGCTATGCTATTCTAGCAGTGTTCGTAATGGATGTAGTGGAAACGCAAACTCTGGAAACAGCTGTGTGTGTATCATGGAGTTTGTCTGGAAACAGCTCTGTGTGCCTCTCCAGTGTTTCTTGATGGCTAGAAAATCTGAACGCTGTGCATGAGTGGTGGATGGAAATTTATTAGATATGTTAGATATCCTACGTACAATGTAAAGCACATAGAGATTGTGTAAGGAGTCTCTTAAAAATGCGACTTTATATCACACTCTGTTTTTAGGAAGGATGGTTGGAGTTTAAAGTTTCGTGTACATCGATACCAATTTTCCTTTACACCAAGGCATTCCTGCAGCGAAAATCAAAAGTGTGTGTGTATTCGTGCGACCGGCTGAGAATCCTGCTGCTAGCTGGGAACCTATTGCAATATGGAATAACCATGAGACTTACTTTTTGCATCTATTGAATCTACTACCACTTCCACTACTACTACAATCGCCAGTACTATAACAACTAAGCTACAGTGACTCACACGTCTGTGTGAACTTTAGAGAACATTTTCCTGTACAGAAGGATGACTGAAGTTGTATATGTCATACACACCAGTGCTGTACTGCTCTATTGATTGTGTGTGAGAGATAGAGGTATTGTGGGGATCCAGTGCTCCGTTCTTGCTCACAACATTAGTGCAGTACACTATTCAAGTTCGGACTATAACTCAGAGACTTCCAGACAACTGACAACAGCTAAACACGTAAACATAATGTACTTGAGAGATGTAGTACCCCTAAACAGCGAAATTGCGTGAAATATATAAAACTATAACGATTATGATCATTCCAGCTATAGCTGATTCATTCTTTGGCCTCGTAAAGTACAGGAGACGCGGACAGCATTTAACACTCCTGTCTTCTACTGCTATACCATAACCTTAAAGTTGGAGGCAGGTCGTGAAATATAACTATCTAGTTAGTACAATTATGGTACAAAGCAACAGAGCAGTGTTGCCCTCTGAGAGGAATTTTGTTATGTTGACCGTGTTGTACCTAACGGATGTGGCTTATCGGAAGTGAAAGTCAGAATTACGTTAATATTTGAACAGTAACAAACAATATTTTTGCCTAGCTATACTGTTTAAAGAATAAGTAAAACGGTCGCCAGCCTAATTAGGCAAGAGAAAGATTAACGTTCTCGTTTAAGAAAGTAGGTATAAGTAACTATAACGGACAAACAGAACCTAGACTTGGCCACACGCGAGTGCAATGAACTCTGACACACACATATGTTTTAAGATTGAAGCTAACAACTGGAGCAGCACAAACTATTTGCAAAAATATAACAGATACCTAAACACACTATTACTTTCATGGCTTGTTCAAACTGAACGGTCTTTATAACATTACTATTAACATTCACTGCAGGATCATAAATTGGACATAGGTTAAGTCTCTCTCAGTTAAATACTTTACTATTTAAAATGGAAATTAATTGGAATCCACTAACAGGTTGTTTCTCACTATCATTTGAATAAAGAAATTATGGTTTTCATAATTAATGGTCTTTCCGTTACTTGTTACCGAGCATTAACACAATAGACAAACTGTGGATCCTTTTATATTATTAATATGCACTTCCAATACACAAGAGAGACAAACACTTAGAAAACATGAGTATATAACTTTTCACAACTGCAGTTTTCCACTTTTACTACAGTGAGACACAAAATTAACATATATGTAAGATACTGACTCACCTTCTGCGATTTACAACAGGCTGTAATGTGATTATTTACTAAGCAAAACTTTATAAGCCGCAGTCTTCAGAACTTTTAATTTGAAGTTGGCAACGACACATTAATAAGCAGTTTTACGAGGAAAATTATTTTCAGCAAGCATCATTAACTTTAACTCACTCTCTTGCCACATTAACTTTAACTTTCTTTTTCCTATGTTCAAGAGGCATTAATTAGCAAAAACACTGACCTTTCTGTTCTTTCAGTAGGGACACTCGGTAATCACTTTAGTTTAAACGGAGAGGAACCTGAGAGGTGTTATGATAAGGAAAAAATCAAGGTAGGTACATAAATTCAGTTATAAGTTACCTTATATTTGTGCACACTAAAACATCCAATGAGCCGATCCTTCACTGTACATCATTATAGCATTCCGATACAGTGATTGCGCGATGTGGTGGCAACTCCATGTTGGTAGGCGGATTTGCCGACAGAATTGCTGGACTTTGGCCCGTCTTGGTGACAAGGATGAATACCAATTCCAGAATCGTTCCAGCTATTTATCCATCCATCCGAGGCATTGGAAAGTAGCAGAAAAAGCCTGTCTTAGAACCAGGACAACATGCAACATTTACATGGCATTGCACAGATTGGTAGCTCGTCCCCCGACTCGTAGCTCGTCCCCGACTGACTCTTGTTCCACCTTTTCTACCTAGGCCAACCACAATTTGCGCGCGCTACACAGTTCCGTTCCCGATGGGAACCACTACACCTTTTATATACAAATTAACTAAGAACCCTAAGTGACGGTCAGCAGTTTACATAACAGTAAACAAATACATTAAATAAAACAGAACATTTGCACATATTGACATTTCTACCAAAAATAATTCATACGAAATTACAATTATATGCAGTAGGATTTGTTCCCTCCAAATGGGACAAAGAATTTAAATTACAGATAGATTGCATAGAAACAAACCATGACATTGTACAAAGAAAGGAGTATACAATTTTGTGTTATCTATTCAATCAAACACATTTACAGATACTCAACGATGTAACATTAAATAAAACAAAAGCAAAATAAATCAGTAGAGTATTAGAGATATAGTGTTACAAGCAGAATTAGATATCTTGGAAATATTAAAAAACGGTTGTATCACTTACAAGAGTATTCGGCAAAAATATATGTGGAACTCGCAGTTTAGTAATTGTGGTTACGGATCTGTAGCAGAAATGGGAACACCTTAACGTGATAATTCGGTGGCTAGTGCTGCCACATATCATTGAAAATACATTCAATGATTTAATTAGTTCATCATAGTCGATGTTTCAGAAAAGCCTTCAACTGCGTCATCCATGATTTAGATAACGAAAAATGCCCCAGTTACTTATTTTTTCATGCTTAACACATGTTTCGAGAATTTATTCTCATTTTTGAATTTCATTTGTTTACATGGATATTTTTGTTGATATTTATATGTGTGATTTTCCGCCTCTCGCGTCTTTTTAGGTTATAATTCAATCAGAGAATCGGACAAAATGTATCTCTGAGTGTTTTTAAATGTTAATGTTAGAAATGGTATTTTTGTTTGTACTAGGGGTGAATAAAAGTAATGCCTCCACCTTCGTTAATTGGGTTTGGATGGGAATATTTTAATAAATCAAATGCAGAAATAATCCTGAGAATGTGATCTTTAATTACGAATATTCACTTTTGCACACAATCACCATACAATTGGATACATTTCTGCCAACTATGAACAATTTTTCTGAAGCCGTCACGGAAGAAGTCGACATACTGTTTCCGCAACCACAATCTCACAGTTCCCTCAACGTCTTCATCAGAAGCATAATGATGTCCCCGTAGCTCATCTTTCACTATCGGGAACAGATGGAAGTCAGACGGTGCTGAATCTGGACAGTATGGAGGATTCTGTACGGTGGTGAGAGTCAGTCTGTGAAGTTCTGCTGTGGTGGCACGTGAAGTCTGTGGTTTGCCAAACAAAGCAATAATATGACCCACACGTTCTTGTGAAATGCTGATTGTGCTTGCAGCTTCTCTCTGAGTAATACGATGATTGTCCTGAATCAATCTGTCAACATTTTGGTTGTGAAACCCGGAGGTGGCTGTCACAAGACGACCATCTCTTTTTTTGTCACGCAGGCCAGATGTTCCCCCCTCAACATCCTTAAACTTACTCGCCCAGCAACGCACAGTACTCACATCAACACAATCACGATAAACTGCTTTCATTCTCTGATGAACACCCGTTGGGGTGACACCTTCTGCTATCAAGAATTCAATGAGTGCACGTTGCTTAAATGGCACTGACCGACCGTCTGCGCGGTGTTCCATACTTTACACTGTAACAACACAATCGTTCAGTGTTAAGGCATCCCACCAAATACAGCTGTAGAGAAGAGGCTACGGAACAAGCCAGTACCTGCCGCATGCCAATACTGACAACTGTTGAAAAGTTACGACGGTGGCGGCATTACTTTTCAGTGAACCTTCGTATAATTACAGGTATTGTGCCTCTTCCATTACACAGAATATCACACAGTACCGCACACCCACAAACCATCACTTACACTACACGTTTTAGTAATCAAATCATGCTAGAAATATATTACTGTAGGATGGTCTCGGAAAGCATTTGCATACGAAAAGAGGTTCTTTAGGTTATTTTACATATTTAAGTTTCTCAATCATAAATTGAATTTTTGCACTATTAACTACTGAATCATCGATGATATTTTTTAGTGAGCAAATGTATATATTTATGAAAAATACAGTTTTTATGTGCAGGAGAAGTATTTGGGGAAGTTAACTGGTTCACTGTTTAGTTTATCATCGAGAATATTTCCCCTTCCTATTTGTGGTGTACAATAATTTCAGGTTCTTCCATTAATACACCGTAAGTGATTTTAGGAAGTGGTAGAATGTGTTACGATCTCCTTCTAAATTTTCGAATATATGTCAAGTGTGTGGATATTGCTAACTTTGTACACTGGTTATGTGTGTGGCAGTTGATGCTTTCAGTACTTCTAATTTTGAAAATTCCTGCCAGTTTCTCCTGTTTAGTAGCTTCACCCAGTTTTACAAATTATTTTGTATACTCGTGAGTCTGAGAATTTCTTTTTTATCGTTTAATATGTTGACTATTTACTGTTGTAGCTTGCTGTTTGTGGACAAACCTACTTTCACTTTATGTGAGCAAAGTAGGTTTTGCTATTTTTAGAGAAATGACACCTGCGTAAGGTATGCTAGCAATACACATGATTTACTATTGCTTCCTTCTATAGAGCCAGGAATTTTTTCCCTTTTTATTATTTTTCTCTGCATACTGTCTATAATTAACCTGTGGAAGTCATTGGCCAGGACAACTGAAAAGAGGGCGGGAAGAAAGAAGTAGACACCATTAAGTGAGCCTTTATGCAACGGCGACTTGTGATATGAGCTGCAGTGCGACCGAAGTGGCAGCAGCAGATAAATCATACACGGCTTTATGCAGCAGCAAGAGCTTTCACACGTCATTCTCATTAGGCCTCTGGCTGTACTCACGACGTATAGCATTCATATTCCATCCACCAGATAGAGGTAACTGTCTCTGCTGTGTCGCACGCAATGGCTAGATTCATGTCCGTCAGTTGGCGCTGCAGTCTATTGTGAAGGTAGTTGAGTTTTCTCGTCATATAGTACCTTGCGCAAAAATAATTACTAACCGCTTCTCTCGTAAGAACATCATACTTTCTCGTCATATGCATTTGTAACGTTTTTGATGGCTAATATTCGACTTGTAAATAAGTATAAGGGTGCATTTTTCTTCACCATTTTGCGGCGTAATGGACAGCTCATTAAATTTCTGGAAAGCAGCCGCGAAAATAAAATTTCTTCCACTGATATTTCGGCCGCGTATCGTCCGGCAATCCTCTGAACATGGCCGGACTATTTGCAGCCGAAGTATCACTGGAAGAAATTTTATTTGTGCGGCTGCATGCCCGAAATTTAGTGGACTAAGTATAAGGGTGTTTCAAGCTGAAATGTTGTTGGTACAAATCTGCTACATAAAAGAATGACGAGTTCACAATAGTGCTCTATATCCTCCACCGCACTGACGCTCCTGGTCCTCGTGCGCAGGGTGGAGTCACGATTGGCCACCTTAAGCATATCCCCGTCCAGCCACAACCTCTCCTCAATGACCCCACTGAATACCTTATCTTTAGCGTCTTCTTCCCGTCCCTCACCATTACCTGTGCCACCATCTATGTCCGCTCCACTGATCCTCTTCCTTATGACTTCATCTCGCACATTGACCGCACCTTCTCCACCTATGTGATTGCCGCCGACCTCAACATCCATAGCCGCACTCCTGCTGCCCTTCGGCGGTGGCATAAGTTCCTCTCCACAATCCAAGGTGACCTTGTTCCCCTTCCCCAGCACACCCGACCCGAAAGTGACACCACCCCCGATGTTGTCATTGCCTCCGCCAACCTCCTTGGGCGTATCGCTGTCGCCGTCCTTGACCCCACAGGTACCGATCACCTCCCTGTCCTTCTCACCATAACGTCTGCTCACCGCCCCCCCTCCGGCTCCGCACCCTGCATCCACTACCAAGGTCGTCCATGACTATCGCCGTGCCGACTGGGATGCCTACCGGGACTCCATCTCCACCCAGGTCGAAAGCCACCCTCTTACCTATCATCATCCTGACGACATCACCCACGCCTCGTCCTTCCTTCAGAAGGTAATTACTGACGCTGTGGAGGCCCATGTTCCTACTGAAACCATGCACCCACACCGTCCCACTCTCCCTCCGTGGGCTGTCCTCCTCCTCCGTGAATCCCGCCGCCTCTATCGCTCCTTCCTGCGCACTCGTGACAGGGATACACTCCTACGCCTACGGCAAATACAGCGACACGTACGGAACCTTATTACAGCAACAAAACGCCGAGACTGGCACCAGACCTGCACACGACTCAACGCCACCCTCCCTATCAACTCCTCCAAGTACTGGTCCGCCTTCCATCGCCTTACTGGTTCCCTTTCCACCCCCCACTACCCCCTTCTCCATAACGATCGCCCTCTTCCTGACAACTTCAGTAAGGCCAACCATTTCGCTTCCCACTTTTCCGAGGTCTTCTCCATCCCCGATGATTCCCACTCTGATTATTCTCTTTTCCCCACTGTCATGGAACGTGCTGATACCTCGGTCGCTCCACTTGCTCCTAGTCTCCGGTACTTGGGGCAGTTGCCCCCCTCCAACATAAACACTCCCATCACAGAACAAGACATTAAACTTATCCTCCGGTCCAAATGCGACACGGCCCCTGGTCACGACTGTGTCACCTACCGTCACCTTCGAGAAGGCCCCTATTCCTTCCTGACTGTCCTCGCCCATCTCTATAATGTCATCCTCTCTACTGGCTTCTACCCTGACCTGTGGAAGACCTCCCGTGTCCTCTTATTCCTCAAACCCAACAAACCCCCTTCTGCCACCTCTTCCTATCGTCCCATCTGCCTCACCTCCGTCTTCAGTAAGGTCCTTGAATCCATCCTCTCCCACCGTATCCATCAGCACCTTGCTCAACAACACCTCCTCCCCCTTACCCAGTGTGGTTTCCGACCCTCCTTCTCTGCTGAAGGCCAACTCCTCAACCTTGTTCACCTTCCATCCCTCCAGCTCAACTCCCATCGCTCTGCCATTTTTGTTTCCCTTGACCTCCAAAATGCCTATGACCGTGTATGGCATCCCGGTCTCCTCTTTAAACTCCAAACCTATGCCCTGCCTATCAATTTTGTCCATCTGGTCGCTTCCTTCCTCTCGCACCGTCCGTCCTATGTCACCCTCCACAACACCAACTCCCATATCTTTTATCCCATGGCTGGCGTCCCCCAGGGTTCTGTCCTCTCCCCTCTCCTTTATCTCTTGTATACAGCTGATATGCCCAAGCCACCCCCACCAGTCCACCTTCTCCAGTATGCTGACGACACCGCCTTCCTGGCTCTCTATCCTACCCTTCAACGGTCTCAATGAACCCTCCAAACCCACCTTAACCAGTTCACCACTTGGTGTAACCAGTGGTTCCTCCGTCTCAACCCCTGCAAAACCCAGGCAATCATCATAGGCCGCACCACTCGCTCCTTTCGCCTCCATGATTTCTACCTCAACCTTTATGGTCATCCCATCCAGCTCACCCCCACCCTGAAATACCTTGGCCTCACCCTTGACCGACACCTCACCTGGTCCCCTCATCTCCAGACCGTCCAGCAGAAAGCCCATTCCCGCCTCCGCCTTCTGAAACTCCTATCTCTCCGGACATGGGGATTGCATCCTTCTACCATCCTCCACACCTACGAATCCCTCATCCGTCCTATCTTCTGTTATGCCAGCGTTGCCTGGATCTCCACCCCCACCCACTTTTACAAGGACCTCCAAATCCTTGAATGCCATGCGCTCCGCCTTGCCTTCCGCATCTGCATTCCTTCCCCGATACGGCTCCTGTATGAACTGATCCCCTTCGCCCACCTCGTCCAGTTCCTCCAACATATCTGCATCCTTTACATTGTCCGCAGCCTTGATCCCCCCCACCCTCTGGTTTCCTCCTTCCTCTCCACCCCCCGCCCATTGCCGCACCTCTATCGCTGTATCTCTCCCTCTCTCCACCTCCACACCCTCCATCTCCTTCATCAGGGCAATTTCCAATGCCTCCCCCTCCTGGATGACGAACTTCGCCATGACATCTACCCTTCCTTCCAACTATAACCTGGCCTTGTTCCCCACCCTCCCCAGGGCCCCCTTTTTTCCTCTTCCCTTCTTCTCCCTGAGCGGATTTTCCTCCTACCCCCCCTGAGACCCTTCACCCCATACTTGCCTGTTTCCTTCCTACATCCCTCCCTACCTGGCCCTCTTCAGCGCGCCCCCCGCTCATCTCTCCCATCTCTTCCCCTCCCTCCCTTCTTCCAGTCTCCCTCATCTCCTTGCGCCTGGCAGATCCTCTGTTTTGATCATCGTCAGTGTGCCACATCAGTGTTGTGTTTAGTGCTGTTTCTCCTGTGCATCAAGAGGTCTGATTTTAATTGTGTACTGCCTTGAGGTTCGCTGTCAGTGTTTGTTATGTGCTACGCCATCCGTCGATACCTTTTATGCTCCAGTCATACTGTGCCTTGTCTTCTTTTAATTGCCGCAGTGTGTGGCTTTTTGTGTGTGCTACTTTTAAAGTTTTCACAGTTCTTTATCTCCATTTTACGGTCACCCCGTTTTTTTGTCTATTGCCTTCCATGATGTTCCCCCTTTTTTATATCTATGTTCACCATATTCTCTCCTTTGTTATTTTTAAATGTCTTCTATTGTTTGTTCAATGTCTTTCGGCTGAAGAGCAGCGCATATGCTGCTGCCAGCCCGCCCCGATGGGGAATTGAAATAAAATAAAGAAAAAAAATAGTGCTAGGGCGGTTGGTTATGTTACAGTCAGTAAAATAGCGACCACACATCTCACAACAAATTTTTCTGATGAATTTGCTAGCATAGTACGTCAACCTACTTCTTTTTGACTTCAGAGCTCGCTCCAAAGTATCCATCACCAGAAGGACGAATCTGCATGTCCTTATTGTTCAGTTTCCATGCAGAACGCAAATGGGGGTTGTGGATTACTTTCAGCTTAGGTGAATTATGAATAAAGTACAAGTGTGTTAACTGCGTGTTTGTTGTTTACCTTAAGTTTAACTCAAGTCATACGGGCTGAGGCTGCAGTCCGTCACAACAGCATACTAGCGTTGGGAATCCGAACTTCTACACTCCACTCCGCATTATGTTATGGAATCAGCAGTACCCGTGTGGTGTCTCTCTGCTTGGAATTGTCGCCGGTGCACGGTTGTGCGATTCAAGGACTACTGGGACTCATTGCTGACAGCCTGATATGGTCCTGGACAGCTCAGCGCGAATGCAGCCAGCTCTCGCTATGCTGGACTCTGTGATGTAATCAAACTTCAGGCAACCCATCTCCAAACTTAAGGGCAAGTATAAGGGACCATACAGTGTGAACACGGCATTAAGGTCAAGAAATTATCGTCGAACTTCATTTCGACGACTATGGTGTAAATCTGATGTCTGGTTCCCCCACAACAGAGAGACTGTATCTGTACTAGTTTATTAAGATATTTTCGTATAAAACATATGGTACGTATTTATACTTTGTATGTTTTAATATCATTCTACAATACATTATGAACGTAAGCAGATCCTACATGTACATGTAGTATCCATCACCAGAAGGACGAATCTGCATGTCCTTACTGTTCAGTTTCCATGCAGAACGCAAATGGGGGTTGTGGATTACTTTCAGCTTAGGTGAAAGTATGCTTTTGTAATGAAATGACTCATGCTGAGAGGCAGGGATATAAGAAGAGGCAGAGAGAGAGCTCGAATATGTGAAATTTTGATGTGTGAGTAAACAAGAGTAGCTCTGCAAAACTCAAAACCAATTCAAATAAAGTATTGTCAGAAACGAATAAGGTCGGAGGCGAGAGACGTCGGTGGTGCTGCCTTGAAAAATAATAAACCCACATCTGGAATCAGCAACATCGATTTTCTATCCTCTTTTATCCAGAAATATACAAGGTCAACTAATAGAAGCTTATTTGCTGCCACGCCGTTTGAACGGTGTATATTACATGCTGTTCTGTTAGAGATTTTCAGCTGCAGTTGTTGGAGACTACATCTTGTTGTGCGCAAGAGGATGTGGTTTCTACACAACAGTGCGAAATCTCCCTATGATATTAACACCTGTGATTACCTTAGCAACAGATAACGGAATCGTTGGATTTGAAGCAGAGGTCCTCCCATGGGAAACTTGATGCTGGGTCTCAGTACTAATGATTTTGTCCTATGAGGTTACGTAACTTTGTTGGAGGATGAAGCCCAGTTAGAAACAGAAGAGGATCAGGTCTGTGAGGGTCTAACTTCTAATGTCAGTGTACGAAAGAAAAAGGTGTTTGAGAAAAGGTACTCACCTTTTACGTCTCTCCCCATAGCATGGGGTCCAGTGTTTTTGGTGATGTGACAAATTTATTTTATTTTTGTGGCCGGGGATCTCTCCTGTCACCTCAAGCGTTGATTTACTTAAGGGTGAGAAGTCGTGAGCGACATATATCTCAGAATTTTGTAATCTGTTTTTCCTGTGTAACCGTTCTTTAACTGTTATAGTCTAAATGAGCGTAGAAAACCGCCTAAAACGAAATGCATGGTAGTCTAGTGTACCATAAAAGCATCGTTAATCTGCCATGTAGGTTAGTTCCGAGTCTGGATCACCTTAGTATCGAGTTACCATGCTGCACGTTAGGAAACAAGAACAAGTCGGTACCGTAAGCTTTTATGTGCCACTATATTGTGCGCATTGCGACTGGCAGTTGTAACTTTAGAACTGGAGCTATGACCGGCAGTTGTTACTATTAGAAGCAAGCTTTTTATGGCAAAATAAGAAATTAAACTTTCATTTTTGAGCATTGGTTTTCTATCACAAAGGACTCAGACCTGTCGACTGTTAATGTAATTCTAGTCCTAACATTTAGGGATAGCGGGTTTAACGTTAATGTTGCCATGGCTGGCTCTCGCTTCTGTATTTTCTCTCGAAGGCATGTCACAAACAGTTGCTTGTGACAATGGATCTTCTTTCTCTTCCAAGGAATTTGAACAATTTTGCAAATACAATGGAATACAGCTGGTCAGGACAGAACAATTCAATTTAACGGCGAGGCTGAACGCTTATTTCGAACATTCAGAACGTAAATATCAAAACTTCCAGGTTCACATTCACGTGACGATGCCTTACTGATTTTTCTTAGTTCACATCGTACTTTGGCTGCTGCTGACGTTTCACCGGCAGAACGTTTGCACGGAGACGCCATCGGACATTGCTGCATTTTCTTCGCCCCTCGCCACAAAGCTTCTCCCGAAAGTCAGAGTTCAATGTTGAGTGTTCAAAAAGCCACATTTATGGGAACTCGACGTTGTTCTCAGATCCACTGGCAGGGCTCAATATGCTACCGGTGACAGCGTAGGTACGCATCAGCAGCACCAAATCAGCTACGGATCCGTGAATGCAGTGATCCCGCCGTAGATAAAACTATTTCAGATTTCTTCACTGCACGACTTCCGCCCGCCGTGACGCAGCCGCATCCGTCGCCGCAACCGAGCCTCCCACGCTGCTTACCGAGCTGGTGCCTCCACCAGCGGCCGTCTCATCGATGGAAGTCTCCTCCTGTCCACCTGTGACTCGTTGCCGCCAACGCCGTCCCCCGTACCTTTCAAGTAGGGCGAAGAGGCGTTCGGCATTTGCCGCTATCTGGTCGGCCACACTTACGAATACGCGCGCCGCCAGTTACGCCGCCGCGTTTCCTACAGTCACCACCGCGGCAAGAGGGCGTTGCCACGGACGTCCGCCCCGCTGCCAATGCCTCTTGCCGCGGTGGTGACTGTAGGAAACGCGGCGGCGTTATGGCGGCGCGCGTATTCGTAAGTGTGGCCGACCAGATAGCGGCAAATGCCGAACGCCTCCTCGCCCTACTGGTCCACATGCGAACCAGAGAGTTTTCGTGAACTTCGAGATTGGGAGAGCCTTTTTGAAGTGTGTTTACTGCCATTAAATGCGTGTGTGTGCGTTTTCTGCGTCTACTGTTTCCACATGCGAACCAGAGAGTTTTCGTGAACTTCGAGATTAGGAGAGCCTTTTTGAAGTGTGTGTATTGGCATTAAATGCGTGTGTGTGCGTTTTCTGCGTCTTCGCTTGTCTGATTTTTGAGCAGGAGGAGGCGCAGAATCTGAACATGAAATGTCACTGATTTACATCCACTCGAGATTTGCATTATTCCCGCGTGAAACGGAGGAGGGCATTCTAGTCTTTTGCAGGAAGAGCGGTTTCGTATGTCCTACGCGATGACAAAACTTGCATTAAATTTGTCTGAAGAAGCAGTTTTTCCGGTCCTGGGTGACATAGCATTTCACATATGACTTCACTTTGCGGGGAGCTGAGGCAGTGTAATTAGCGTTGCGCCGGCGCAGCAAACTCTGTACGTAGTGTGTCCGGCCTAGTTTAGGCCGTGCTGGCTTGCGAGAGCTGCGGCACGTGTTGTTGCCTCAAGTGGAGCGATAGCTGGTACACAAATCTTGCTCAGCTAAATCTTGAACTTTGCATCCATCGATAACTTTGAGCACTTCAGTGAGGCTAGGGCTGCGGTGCTTCAGGATTTCGACTCTGTTTCTGGTCTGATAGATGCCGAGTTTCAGCATTGAGAAGCATTTCATCCTGATAAGTTGTGCCACTGACACTACTTACTTTTCAGTGTCTAACCATACCTGCAATTCCTCAATCCACTCTTTACAGAACTGAACACTACGACGTTGGGTGTGGAAATATTTATACTGTACAAAATGGTTCAAATGGCTCTGAGCACTATGGGACTTAACTTCTGAGGTCATCAGTCCCCTAGAACTTAGAACTACTTAAACCTAACTAACCTAAGGACATCACACACACCCATGCACGAGGCACGATTTGAATCTGCGACCGTAGTGGTCGCGCGGTTCCAGGCTGTAGCGCCTAGAACCGCTCGGCCACCTCGGCCGGCTATACTGTACCGCAGCAACATGTGTTTACCTCTCAAAAAATTCTTCTAACCTTGAAATTATGACCTCGTAGGGCTGTCTTTGGGGCTCACTAAGAGGAATCAATTTCACTAGGACGCAGTAGCTGTACCCTCGTACACATAAAAAAAAAAGCATTCACAACGCGACTCACGTGTGATTTTGTAGGTTTCGAAATGTTGATGCAGCTATATTATGTATTCTTTTCATGTACCCGTCTCAACGAACTGTCGAAAGAGCGGAGGCGCAGCTGAATTCATTCTTCAGCTTCTGGTGTCATTTGTTGCTGGACTGCTTTCTCCTGTATAAGGCACGAAACTGTTGACAGCAGTTCTGTTATTTGTTGATTCTGAAACTGAACAGGAGATGTTAGACGTTGCTCAGTACTAGGATGTTGCTCTACCTTGTTTGCCATGATTCCTTTAACATCTGAGCTTAAATATTTCACCTTGTGTATTTCAACTTAATATACGCACACACACAAAAGAGAATTCAATTGAACGAAAAACATTGTCTTGTTCATGTCCAAATCTCCTTGTGCCACTTCTTTTTTCTCGTCGCCAGTCTGTTACAACTGTCCTGCACGCTGTGTTGTCCTTTAGTGGATACAGGAACGAGGAACAGATGCTTTTCCTGAACATAGCATTCAGATATTAATTTATTCTATATCTAATATCAAATAGTAAAAATAATACATAAACTTGTTGCTGTAGTTGCAGCGTCAGCTGCTAACAGTAGATATGAATGCAGAAATACATATAGATAAAAAGATTTATAATTCTATCACTCTTCGACACAATAACTATTCAGCGAATCACAACCCCTAGCCACTATGAAATTCTGCAAATGTTATTCAACAGGCAAAGACACAAAATGGGCTCAGTGCATAAATGTTCGAACTACCGCTGGAGCTCCGGAGAGGCGTAATCGTCCGTGGCAGCGTCCTCGTGCCACGTTGGTGACTGTGGGAGACATGGCGGATTAAGTGGTGCCTCACGTATTTGAAAGTGCAGTCGACGGGATGTCGGCCTATACCGCAAAAATAACCAATAGAATGTGTCGAAATCAAATATTTCGGACAAAATGAGAATGTTCAGTAATTGAGTGTACAGGTTATATGAATGTCCCACATCTTCCTAAATGATTAAGTGAATCCTCTCACAAAATTCTGATCTCATCCACACTGGCAAGGTTGGAACACACATTAACTATACGCCGCATAAAGCTACACGATGCTTCAGGTGCAGTCTTTCGTTTTGTATGGGAACCAAATACTCGGTAGGCAGACTGCAGTCGTTGCATGAAGCTAGGGACAGTTACTCGAGGATCACAGCTGGCGTATCTGCTTCAACCGAGAAAAAACGTGTTAGGCGTGTGCTTGGAAAAATGCACAAGAAAACTGTTGCCCCATTTAGCATTTCAGACTGCTGTGTCAGTAACATCTGCTGAAAAAGGTGTCCGAAAGCTCAATCGTAGACGTTAAAAACTAACGCTGTGTATTGACTGACTAGCTACATTATTGTTGGTCGACGTCATTACTACAAGTATAGGTGCAGAAATGACGTCAAGTCGCAGTATCTACATCAACATGCACAGAAATACTCCGCAAGCAACCGTACGATGCGCGGTGGTGGGTACCCTGCTCCACTATTAGTCATTTCCTTTCTCATTCCACTCGCAGATAGAGCGAGAGAAACACGACCATTCATATGCCTTCGTATGAGCCCTAATTTGTCGTATCTTATCTTCATGGTCCTTACGCAAAATGTACGTTGGCAGCAGCACAATCGTTCTGCAATCAGTTTCAACTGTCGTTTCTCTAAATTTTCTCGATAATGTTCTTCGGAAAGAACGTCGTCTTCTCTCCATGGATTCGCATATGAATTCCCGAAACATCTCCGCAATACTTACATGTTGTTCGAACCTGCCGGAAACAAATCTAGCAGCCCGCCCCTGAATTGCTTCTTCACTATCTCCCTTTATCAGACCTGGTGAGGGTCCCAAATACTGAGCAGTAATCAAGAATAGGTCGCACTAACATCTTATATGCAGTATCCTTTATAAATGAACCACACTTTCTTAAAATTCTCCCAACGAACCGAAGTCGACCATTTGCCCTGGCCACCAGAATCCTCACATGCTCACTCCATTTCATATCGCTTTGCACCGTCACGCTCAGGTACGTAAACGATGTGACTGTGTCAAGCAGGATTCTACTAACGCTGCATCCAAACATTACGGGTTTGTTTTTCATACTTATCAGCATGAACTTACATTTTTCTACATGGAGAGCCAGCAACCATTCATCACACCAACTTCAAATTTTGTCTAACTCATCTTGTCGCCGCCTACAGTCAGTCAACTTCGACACTTTCCTGTACAACACAGCATCATCAACAAACAACCGGTACACCGAAAAGAGTGGCGGTCCTATCACACTTCCGTGGAGCGCTCGCAGCTATAGCCTTTTCTCTGATGAACACTAGTCGTCGAGGACGACGTACTGAGTCCTGTTACTTAAGAGCCCCGTCAGTAGGAACCTGTTCTATATTCTTGTACTTTCATTGAAGATCTGCAGTGGAGCACCATGTCAAATCCTTTCTATAAATATGCAATCTTAATTGCTCAGATTTTCTAAGGTTGCAGTTTCACTTGTTGCAAAGTTCTGTGAGCGGAAGCTTTTGGTACACCTGTACGAACTGCTCGATTGGGGAACAATTTTCTCACAATTTATTCCAAAGGTGTTGTTCACTCGTCTCGCTCATTGTTGGTTAAGAACAATATGCAAACTACCACACTGGCCGAGCAACGAACGGAGCCTCATGTTGCGACGATAGCCTGCCTGTGGAAGTATTGGTTCCTGCTCAAAGCCGGAGATTGCGCGAGCATCGTACTAGAAGCAGCCTGTACCAATTATATACTAGTTTCCTATAGGCTCGCATGCGAGACAGCCACATTTGGCTAAAATTCCAACGATTAGTACCACGGATAGTAATTACACACTTTGGTCACTGAATTACAACAGTTAGTGCGTTGGAGTGAGAGAGCTCCTGCCTCAACGGCGATAAAAATAGCTGAGTTGCGATAGTGTCTAGGATTTGGTATGACCTTGCACTGGTGCACGAAAGGCAACCGACGCTATTTCAGTCATATGATCGGTGTAAGACCACTAATACTCGACTTGTCAACCACTCCATCTCCAGGGTTTGCAGGCATTGGGCTTTTCAAAAACGTTCAAACGTATGTGAAATCCTGTGGGACTTAACTGTCAAGGTCATCAGTCCCTAAGCTTACACACTACTTAACCTAAATTATCCTAAGGACAAACACACACACATACCCATGCCCGAGGGAGGACTCGAACCTCCGCCGCGACCAGCCGCACGGTCCATGACTGCAGCGCCTGAGACCGCTCGGCTAATCCGGGATTTTCAAGCATCAAGGATGTATAATGAATGCGGTGAACTGCGTTGTCATTCACGGTGTGAAGCAAAGTTTCGATATCAGGAATTTCCAGTGACTTCCGCATATTGTAACTTCGGTATGAGAGAGTTACAGCGGAACGATTCAGTCATCAGTTTGATACTGGCCAAAAACAGTAATTGTGCAACCATTCCATCCAGAAACACCTACTCGCGATCGTAGTAGAAACCACCGCCATATCCACGTAGCCTTGCACGTTGCTCGTCACAGGTCACAGAGATTAGCATGGGTGCAGGAACATAGTCAACGGGTGTTACAAACAAGGAAAAGGAGTCGCCTGAATTGATGGAACTTGATACACTCCAGTATGGTTTAGATGGCGTAGGGCAACATGGAAAATTACATGAGGCAATGCATCCCACTTTCCAAAGCGTCACATTTCTGGCAGGTGATGAAGATATTATCCTCTAGGGACTTTTCCATAGAACTAATTGCAGGACCTTATCCAACTACTATCATCTCACCTAGTCGAACAATATAGGAACGTTCTGTCCAATCATGTGCCTCCGTTTATTCACCTGAAGCTTCCCGGACACCATGTGCTACAGTATGCACCATTCCATCGTCCGTGAATTTTGTCTTTGCGCACATGATGATACTGGTCTGCTCCCTTGGTCATCATGTTCACAACATCTAGAACACCATCCAGCGGTACCCACGAAGTTCATCCAATAAGTAATGCCTCAAATATTTTTACGGCCTTTAATATAGACATGAAAATGTCCTTTTAGGTGCTTCAGATATGATGTTTTGTTTGCATGTGTGCGAAGTTTCTAACAATTCCGACATGTGATTGAGCCGTAGTAAACTATCCAAGTGAAGGCTACGTAAGAATCTTATTACAAGCAACGTGATGCATTGAGTCTTCACTGTGGAAAAAGGAAACGTGGTGATCATCCATACGCGTTAGTGTGTAGTGTATGATGGTGATGTTGTTGATAGGATTGCTGTTGGGAGACTGGTAATAAGGGTTAAAACGTCAGGAGATGCAGAAATAGAGCTCCAGTGTCGGCCATGTTCGGGACGTCCTGTCCACTGCTCCCGAGATGGTGAATCACGCGGATGCAGTGTCGTACTGATCGTCACACTGGCTCTACAGCTATCGGTGATCCAGAGAAGTGATCGTGCAGTGGCTGAGACTCTCGAATATTCAAACGTGTACTCAAGGTGGGTTCCACGAAGTCTCGCAACAAGCCACAAGATACAAAGAGTACCGATTTCATCTGAGGTGTTACAGCAATTTGAGGCCAATGAAGAGGCCTTTCTGCCACGGTTCGTTACAGGCGACGAAACCTGGATGCTTCACGTTTAGCCCGAATAAAAGAAGGCAGTCACTGGAGTGATATCAAGCACTATCACCGAAATTTTAAAAAATACTGGAGACAGTTCCTTTTACTGGAAAAAACATGTTTATAGACTTTTGGGATTGGGATGGCGTCATTCTCATGTGTGTGTCTCCGGAAGGGTCAACCATTATTTCAGTTACACAGGTGAAGACTCAGAAAAAGCGAAGGAACCGTTTCTGGGGTGTTGGAACTTAGCGAAAACATGTCTACGAGAGCATAAACGAGCTTTTACCAATAAGGAAAACATGCTCTTACACAACACTTGCGTGATTCCATTGATCGTTATGTGGACTATGTAGAAAAATATTACATGTAAAAGAAATGTTGATTGGTATGAGCAAATTCTCTTAATAATTAATATATTGCGAGAAAAATTTTGTCGTGCCTTATTTAATGAACAACTACCACGCGAGTCTTTGGATGCCTGCAATTATCTTCCGAATCGTTGGCGACCGTTAAGCGGTCATGGATCTGGATAATTCACAGGTCTGTCGTGAGTCTAAGTCACGACGCGTCAGTGCTGTCATTGTGGATAAACTACACGTTAACAGGTATGTTCCCATTTCAGTTGTCGGTGATAGTGGTGCGATATGAAGGCTGCTGAAGGTATGCAGTGCCACATTCATCGAGAAAAGTAGTGATATACTTTAAATCTGAAGGACAGAACTATCGAGCGTAGGAGTTAGCATGAGAACATGGCCTTGTAATTCACACTTAACTGCTTGGTAGTGGTTGATACGACCACTTCCGGACTATTTCTCGACCATTCCACTAACGAATACCATGTGGGAGTAATGGACACTTAAATCTTGCCGTGCGAGCTCTGATTTCAATTATTTTATTGCAACAGTCATTTGGCCTTTGTTTTAGTGATTGGTAACGTAACTCGCATATAATATCCCTGACGTTCTCTCCACTATTTTGCGATAATACTGTTGTGCCACAGTTCCGTCTGTCCATGCACAAATATTCGATGACCGACTTTGTAGTGGACACCACACCAGGCAGAAACAAGAAGCTACCTGTTAGGTGCTTTTGCGTGAGACGCTGTAAGCGGATTATGCCGACATTGTAAAACCGTTTCTGTGAGCCTAAATTATCACTCAGCCAGAACCGCGGAGCTGCCGGTACCACAGAGAAGCTTGAGCATTGATGCCATGCCCGCTCAAGGGACTCATTTTGTGTCAGTGTCTTGTTATGACTTAGAGAGCAAATGCGCTGCCGATTCAGAAGCATTAGCTTACCAGGCTTGTATATAATCATCACTTCTAGACAGGCATCATCAGCCGGTGACAGGAACCAGCAACGGTGGGAAGACTACTCCAGACATCGCTCAGAAATGGTTCAAGAAACTGCTGCCGACAGAAGCTGTCTCCTGTGGTTGTGTGTCCGCTGTCAGCGCTAAGTCTATATGCTGTTTACTTGGCTCCTTGTAGACAGCTGGCCACCTTCTGGCTAATTTGCATTTCGTACTGGCCGTGTGCCTTGATGGGCATTTTTGGTACCTGTTCCATTTTACTGCTCAGTCGTCATCGCCTGTTTGGGCGAACTCTGTTGCAGTTCATCGCTCTGTACAGGGAAACATCGCTGCCGTCCGCCATCTCTTCTGCAGACACACTTCACCGCCACAAGACGTTGACGCCGCCGTCCATACTGGAGCCCCTTTTCTATTCCGCACACCTTGGTACACCGCATCAGTACAGCAGCATGGGCGTCCATCCCGGTGCCACCACAGCCGCCCACCGCCGAGGCCAGAGTCCTGACTTGACAGTCCTTGCTGCCATCTGTTGACAGGGGAAGATGTTGCTACAGCCTGTTTTAAACCACACCCGACTGCAATGCAGTGGCTTCTTTCCGAGACCAAGACATCTGGCGGTCATCTGGGCAAGGGAACGACTGTGGGCGCTGACTACGACAGCTTTGTTGTGTTTTTGGCACAGAATAAAGCAGTCTATGAAATTTCTGTCTGAATGACTGGACGTCGGACAACACTTGACATTCACCCACAATACGACTATGACCATACCTAGGGTAGTGAACTGCACCCCGGTCATGACTTCTAGCTGCTCAGCTGCACCACCCACAGAAGAAGTCATCCATTCCTAACCTCCAAAATACAAATGAAGTGCCCTTCATTGGAATTTTTTTCGATGTCATCTGTCAGTCACATCTGATATCGATCCCAACCCCGCAGCAATACTCGAATAAGCTTAGTATTGGCAGTCTCTTAAGAAAAATTTATTCTATCTTCAACAGGCTGTGAGAAAATAAAAAGGAAAACGCAGTTCTTGTTCGCCTTTCCCAAGACATTTTCAGTGTGATTGCTCAAATTAAGTTTTTCGTGATGGTAATCTCTATGTATTTAGTTGAAGTATCAACTTTGAAATCTGTGTGATCTATTGTGCAACCGAAAGTTAACGGATATCTTTAGTACTCATGTCGAAGACGTCACAAAATTTATTGTTGATTGTGAATTGCAACTTTTCGCACTATACAAATGTCTTGTGTAAATCACTTTGCACATCGTTTTGATATTCTATACACTTTATTAGTCTGAAATATAAAGCATAGTCTTTAAGCAGTCTAAGAGGGCTGATCAGATTGCCTCATAAATCGTTTATATAGAATAAGAAAAGCAGAAGGCTTATAACAGTTTTTTGGTGAACGTTATACATCATTTCTGTTTCACTTTCCGTAAGCTGCTACGAACTGCCATCTTTCGGAAAGTATATCACGAATCCAGTCGCATAATTTAGATCATAGTCCATAGGAACGCAATTTTCTTGAAAGCAGCTTCTGAGGAATGGTGTCAAAAGCCTTCTGGAGATCTGGAAACATGGAGTTAATTTGAGACCTCTCGAAAAAAACTCATTACTTCGTGTGAATAAAGTATCATTTATGTTTCTTACAAACAGTATTTTCTGAATCTGTGCTGCCTATGCGTCAATAGGTCTTTTTCTCCGTGTCATTTCATAATATTGAAAAACAGTGTATGTTCCAAAATCCTACTGTAAATTGATGTCGGTGACATGAGTCAATAATTCAGGTGATTACTTCTATTTCCTGTCTTGTCTATTGGTGAGACCCTGGCGGCTTTACTGTTTTTCTGTAAGGATCTTTCATCGTGCGAGCGGTTGTATATGATTATTAAAATTGGAACTAGACCATCAGCATACTACTAAAGGAAAGAATTGGTATACAGTCTGGACCAGAAGACTTAGCCTGCTTTGCTACACTGAGGGTATCTAATTGTAATTTGCTTAGGTTGGCAGCCATCCTTGATCCGAATTCTGGAACTTTTACTGCATCTCCTTCGATGAAGGAGTTTCGGAAAACTGTGTTTGGTAACCACTTTGTAGTGGCGCTGTCATTGGTAATATCACCAGTCGTACAGTGCAGTGATGGGACTGGTTGTGTTTTGCCGCTGGTATACTTTATATGCGAGCAGAATGACTTTGTATTTCCTATGTCATTTCGATACACAGTTTCATTGCGCAAACTATTTAAGGTAACTGGTATTGAAATACATATTACACTGAAGAGCCAAGGAAACTGATACACCTGCCTAATATCGTGTAGGGCCCCACGAGCACGCAGAAGTGCCGCAACACGACTTGGCATGGACTCGACTAATGTCTGAAATAGTTCTGGAGAGAACTGACACCATGAATCCTGCAGGGCTGTCCATAAATCCGTAAGAATACGAGGGAGTGGAGATATCTTCCGAACAGCACGTTGCAAGGCATCACAGATGTGCTCAATAATGTTCATGTCTGTAGAGTTTGGTGACCAGCGACTGTGTTTAAACTCAGAAGAGTGTTTCTGGAGCCACTCTGTAGCAATTATGGACGTATGGGATGTCGCATTGTCCTGGTGGAACTGCCCAAGTCCATCGGAATGCACACGGACATGAATGGATGCTTACGTACATGTCACCTGCCAGAGTCGTATCTAGACGTATCAGGGGTCCCATATCACTCCAACTTCACACGCCCCACACCATAACAGAGCCTCCACCAGCTTGAACAGTCCCCTGCTCACATGCACGGTCCATGGATTCAGGATATTGTCTCGATACCCGTACACATCCATCCGGGCGATACGATTTGAAACGAGAGTCGTTCGACCAGGGAACATGTTTCCAGTCATCAACAGTCAAATGTCGGTGTTGTGGGGCCCAGGCGACTGGTAAAACCTTATGTCGTACAGTCATCAAGAGTACACGAGTGGGCCTTCGGCTCCGATAGCCCATATCGATGATTTTTCGCTGACTGGTTCGCACGCTGATACTTGCCGATGGCCCAGCATTGAAATCTACAGCAATTTGCGGAAGGGTTGCACTTCTGTCACGTTGAAAGATTCTCTTCAGTTGTCGCTGGTGCCGTTCCTGCATGATCTTTTTCCGGCCGCAGCAATGTGCGGAGATTTGATGTTTTACATGATTCCTGATATTCACATTACACTCGCGAAATGGTCGTACGGGAAAATCTTTAATTCATCGCTACCTTGGAGATGCTGTGTCCCATCGCCCGTACACCGACTGTAATACCATGTTGAGACTCATTTAAATGTTGATAACCACCCATTGTAACAGCAGCAGCCACTCTAACAACTGCTCCAGACTCTTGTTGTCTTGAATAGGCGTTGCCGCCGTATTCTTCCTGTTTACATATTTCTGTATTTGAATACGCATGCCTATACCATTATACCAGTTTCTTCGGCGCTTCAGTGTAGATTTTAAGCTTATGTAAAACATTACTAATTTTATCGGACAGAAACTGTTTCAGTGCAATAACTCCTCCCCCTTTTTGAGCTGGTAGCTGCACCCATATCGAAAGGCCTGCCATCATGGATCACATTTTAATTTCCCACCAACAGAAGAATTGTCCACCTTCTATTTCTTATTTCTTTTAATCTCCCGCAATTCTCTACTTAGCTCAAGGGCCTATGACGTCAGAGGGTTGAGGGAAACACAGTAGCATAACTGTGCTATTTTGTGTGTCCTGTCATTTTATACATACTGCAACTGGCTGATTAAGCTGCGGTGGGGAAGAGGAAATCTCACGACAGTGCACGAAGTTATCGCTTATATGGTATCATCACATAGGGAGCGGGAAGGGGGAGTGGAAAATATGGCCACATTAAGGGTACTGAATAGTCAAAATACTAGTTATTTCTTAGCTTATATAAATATATTAAAGAAACAGCCGCAGCCATTTAGTAAGCGTAAAAGAAGACCAAGTTCTGTATGGTGCAACCATGTACACTTAAAATGCGTACAACGCTCTGTAAAACGCATTTTCTTCGGGATTACAAAACAGTTGAAGTCTGCTAATAACGAACCACTGATTTACAAAAACATGTTGAAGTGGTTTCTCCTGCTAAAATTTATTTTCTGTTAAGAGAGAGTCACTGATCGAAGTTAACAGAATACTAGGCATAACAGCGCATATATGGATCCTTTGTCAGTCTGGCTTTATTACGAAATTTTTGTTCTCTAAAAAGAATCTAAAACTAGTTACATTGCTTATACGAAGAGGATTAAAGCTTTTCCTTACATAATTCATGAATAGCAGCGATCATGAACTTTTTTAACGAAACTGTGGTCAGAGCACCCGGACAAAATGCAAATAAATGGTTAAACAACGTTACCGGCCTCACAAAGACGACCTGGAAGTTCATCAGAATTGAGAGGTAAAACGAGTGGATTAAAAATTCGTCGCAGAAAATGTAATGTGTGTCGATATCACGTGTAATTTAAAATAACACTTTTAATTTTAGCTGTGTGAATAAATGGTGATTTTGCTTTAAGGCAAGGCATTACGTTTTCACTTCATCTAGCCAGCAGGTTACAAACAATGGGACGATCATGGTCTTTGGTGTATATTACACACTGGATTAGCTGTTGTCACATGATACAAGTTTTTTCAGTTACGGCATCTCAAATTATGTAACTCATGAAATCTAAAGGATTGAGTATGTGATACCCAGCTTATATTTTTATGATACACAGCCCAGCTTCTGTATATAGATACGTATATATATATAGGGCTATTTACGATGTAATTAAGTGTGGAATCTTCTGTATACTCACGTTTTTGTATGCAGTGGTTTCCTTATATTCCAGTACAAGATTTGCACTTAAGAATATCTGCGAGCCGATGTAATACGTATAATGTGATTGCCTCTTTTAAATCTACCACCCCTTACAATTTGTATATTAATACGATGTAATGAAATACGTCTTTCAATTTTGGGAGGAATATGTTAGATAGTAAACGGAAATTTTTTGACATGTCCAGTACATCAAATAAAGGTATAAATTGCAGTGAATTAGTTGAAGATGTTCCGTTTAATTCGAATTTACCTGATTTATCGTAATTTTATGCAAATGTTGGAATAATTTCTACTAATATGACAATGCTATCTCATTTTTAACATTTTTAAACTATCTAAATTCTTATTCTGTACGCCCAGTTTCATTGTAAAAAACGTATTCTTATTTCCATTATATTATCTTGCCGAATTTCACACCTAAATGCGCTACAGTTCGTGAGAAGAAGCGAGACCAGGTAATACGCCAAGTTTTCAGGACTCATGAACACATAATTGGCCGATTGTCGAATACATTGCACGTTTAGATGCCCTGATTGTTCTCTGAACGTCATATCAATGTATGTTTCTAGCCGAAAACAGCTAACAGTGTTTTAAGTAAACATCGCTCTATGCACATATACAGTCACAGTGAGAATTACGTCGTCTTTCAAGTATCATAACTCCGTTCTCTTCTCTTAAAATGTTTTGAGTTTTTCGGGAGTGTATCTTCGATCTGAAATTCCAGTCTGAATAAAAATTAAGCGATTAAAAAGAGACTAGGCTCGATTTATTCCAAGAGTATTTACCAATAGCCTCCTCACAACAAATTTCTTTTGGAGATCAGCTTCTTAAAACAATGAAAACTGTTGTGTAGCCTCCTCTGTGTAGGTATGAATTATTTTTACGTTCAGGTTATCGTTTTTCCAAGATGGCAATAAATCACTCGTGCATCGACTCGCTTAGCAGAGCTACAAAGGAAGTTTTTCACGGAGAACGACTGTCCTGTTCCACCACGCGTTCTCGAAAATTACGTTCTCAGATGGAAGTAAGGAGCCGAATTAGGGTGTGGTCCGCGGATCGAGACGAATGTATTTCATCGGAAACGCGACGGCGGGTCGCCGTTTGTCTCCGGGCGGCGGGTAGGGGCAGCGGGCGAATCTCCTTCCCTTCCCCCAGTTGCGCATCTTCCTCTCCTTCCTCCGCCTTTCCCGCCCTTCTTCCAACGCCACCACTGAGGTTGATTAGGTTAATTGCATTTTTCATGGGGCGGACAGTTGACGCGTGGCGCTCGGTGCGAGGGTGCAGGAATGGCTCTCCCGAGGCCAGTGCGGGCTGGTGATTGTAAAGAAGCGAGAGCGCCCAGTGATTCACCGTGATACATCACCCGCACCCGCCCCTGCTGTTGAGCACACACACGGCCGTCACTGGCCATTACCACCCTCGCAGCGGCTGCGAGTACACACCACACACACTCCCCCTCCATTCGGGCGCGCCTGGTGCGCTGCCAGACACCTTCTTCGAGGTGGGAAGCCACAGGCGCCGTTTAGCAGTAATAAGCTCACCGAGCCGGGGGGAGGCGAGAACCGACCACAAATGCGAAAACGTTTCTCTGAATGCAGTGGGATGATATGGCTTTCGCTTTCCGTGGCAGAAACCCTCTCCAGAGTGCTTTCGTGCTGGGCACCGGTCGACATGCTCGCGCTGTTTTGTCATAGGGAGACCAGAACGTGGCCTTTCATTTTAAGCCGTTTGTGGTCCTATATTTTTCAATTTGTGTCATTAGATGATATTGGATGGGCATTTAAACTGTCGAAACCTTTAAATATAATGCAATAAATACCTGACACTGCAATCAGAGAACCAATCTAGACACATGTGGCATTTCTTGATGTGCAACACTTGTGTGATTCTGTTTTGGAACGAAGACACAGATACGTTTTTTTAACGTTTTACTCTTTTTTTATTTTGAGCCCGTTGCGATTGTACGAACAAAAACTTGTGGTTTATGGCAAAGCATGATTTCATAACCTGTACTCTGTAGATTTGAAGATGACAGCTTCGTCCTGTCGAAACTAGTAATCCTGTGTATATACGCGTGATCAAAGCAACAGAAAATTCCAAATTATAAGCCTTCTTTGAATTACTTTACAAATAAGTAGTTCGACAAATGTTTTGCCTTAATTTCGCAACTTCCATAATTTATATATTTTGGTCAAATGTTTGAGCGGAGCGTAAACAAGACTCCATAGAAATTACGGAATAGCGTTTTGTTCTAGTTTTCATAGCCAAACGAAGAGTGGAAATAGACAAACGGGTATCAAACTGACCAGCGTGAAGTCTAATTCTGCAAAAAAAGTAATAATTTCTTGAAAGTAATCAGAATAATCAACAAAAAACTTAATTACTGCTTCGAGTGAAAATATTTGCCCGATTTTTTATAGTCATACGAAAAGTGAATAATCGACAAAAGGGATACGAAAGTGGCCAACATGAGGTCTAGTTTTGCAAAACACAGATTAAATGCTCGAAAGTAATCAGCATACCTAAAAACTCATAGCTAGTGGTTAGAAGAAACACTGAAATATGCCAAGAACAGCTGCCACTGCCTACGCAAATGAGGTGTCAGAAAGTTCGCATTTGAAGACCTTAGTATTCCGGGCATAAAAAGTTACATTGCTATAAAAATTGTGGAATTCCTTCTTTCACAATGAAAAAAATTAAATAAATTTCAAATTATGACATACGCTGAAACTTCTCTGCTTTCTCTTCATCTACGAGTATGTGCTCTTAATAATAACTGAACACCGGTCGATATTTACAGATATCATACCTCATGCTTTCAGAGCAGAACTTGCAAATAACAGAAAACTGGAAGAAGGTCAAATGATTTGTGAAATGATTTGTCTAAAAGTTGGGCTTCTATATTACTAGGCAACTAGCTCAAAATCCGGAACCCGCTTTCAGTTGTACGTTCCCTATCTAATAGCTTCCAGGAGCTAAGAAGATATGATTTTCTCGCTTTCGTAATTATTGACTGCATTTAGAAATATAAAATACTGCTACAATCTACTGATTATGAGGTATAATTTTATGTTAAAAATTTGACACAATACGACCAGTACTACAGTTAGAAACTCCGTGTTTCTGAGGCAGCGTAACTGATGGATCGCAAAAACGTGGAGTTCATTCATTGAGTAGCTGAGAATGAATGCACTCAGCGACTACAAACTAACATTAAATGTAATTTCAAAACGAAACTTTTTTTCCGCAGACATCCCCTACAAAATGATGAAAGAAGAATTGATTAGCGCTTACTACATTTTCGCTATTCATGCAGCGATACCCTAGGGTTAGTCATGACGTTTTGACCTATTGCTTCTTTACTACCGATTCTATTCGCAGTACAGATTGCATACAGTATCCACCGTGCAAGACCCCTTAGCGGTACCAATCTTCCATAAAGGTTTCTAAGTTTAGCCACAAGCCTATAAAACGTGGTGTAGGTGATGTGAAGTGGTCATGCGTTCCCACTCGAGACTGCGCTAGTTAAGCGTACTCTTTCATGGATTATCTTAATGAATCGGCATATAGGATTTCCTCCTACATGTTCTCTGTGAATCTCTCGTCCATGTATCTTGAAGAAGTTATTATAGCGCACTGGATATTTTAGAAGATGGAAGCAGGGCACTTCTGATTGTACGTGCAACTGTGCGTACGTGATTTACTTGAAATAAGTCCCATGACTCCATTACAACGCATTTATTAGTAAATACCAGAAAACAATTACATTCAAATACTCTGAAATGATTCATCTCAAAAAATCAGGGAAATTCGAGAGCATTGGAAAACCGCCTCTAACAGGAAAACAAGATCTGAGTGCGTCGTATCACCTTCTGGCGAGATTGGCCCGCAGCCGAAATGTTTTCCATACTTTGTAAACATTGCTAGCTGCTCGCAATGTTTTCCATACTTTGTAAACATTGCTAGCTGCTCGCACATCATCGGTAGCTTAACAATATTCATTTACCTACTGATTTAACTGGTTTACTGCAAGAGGTATTGTTGTATTAAACACTCTGATCATTCATAGGCTCCTCCTAGTATTTGCTATGTCAAAAGTGGATAATTAATATTTAATAAAAGAAATTTTGAATTCTCATCAAGTTGTTTTCTGTCATGATCATTATATTGTTTCTCATCATGCCAACATAAATTCTTATCAGTGTTTTCTTTGGCGCAATCATTATTTTGTCTACAGTCCTGAAAATTTTAACTCCTTTGTTTTCCTTCCTGGGGACACATCACCGTACCTTCCATTCACGTTTGTAGGATCGTTGCTTACTTAGGTATGGATTACGTTCTCATTTTCGTTTACCTTCCATCTTACCTCTCCTTCTTTTCTCTGACGAAGAAATCCCCTGATGCAGCGTCTGCATGAATCCCATTTTTCTTCCTATGGTTCCTAATGTTATGTACCTTTCTTTTAGTAACAAATTTGCAAAGAGCATCTGTTTTCTTATAGTGGTCTTTTGGTTAACAATTTCACTATCATTATTTAATTTAGCCCCAGATTTCAGTTTTTAATTTAAATTTACATTTACATTTTCAACAAGAAATCCCATGTCTATGTTACCTCAGTCACTGATTTCATGCAGAACAATAGCTAGTTTCGCAGCTGCCTCCTTTCCAATACTAACACCCAGTTTCTTAATAGAATTTAATACATGGTATAGTTTGGACCAGCTTAGATGTGATCAGTTATCATTTACATCCAGTTTTACATCTGAATTGATTGTAACATTTACTTCTGAATGAACGTGTTCATCTAGGGCTTCCTTACCGTTTACATCAGAGTCTGTTGTGTTACATTCTTCAGTGTCATCACTGACAGTAGCTTGCTGAATGTTAATAGCATATTTATTGTGACTGGCATTTTCAGAAGCTCCACGTGAATCGTTTCACTGGTATTCGATTTACTTGCCGACCAACTCCTCATGGCATTAGCAAGATTTTTCGTAGTCCCTTCACGACCTTTCTACATGGCTTTCGTTAGGTCCTGAAGCTTTGCGTTAGAATCCCTAGATGGTTGCTCTATTTTGTTGTTAGTTTTATCTGTTTTGGTCTTACATTTCTCGATGATATCCTTAGCAGATACCTCTTTTTTTCTAGCAAACCTTGCAGATTGATCTATTTTAAAAATAGAAGCTTGCAGCATTTTCTGCAGATTAAATTCAGAACATATGCTTTTGATAGTTCGTTCCCTGTTTTTATATCCTCACTAATAAATACCTGATTACCAGTTTCAGTGACATTAAATGGTGAACCCACAGTCCCTTGAAAAAGTTTCTGCTCCTCATTTACCGCCAAACCACTCGGCTGACATCCCTGACGTCTCTTAGAGTTCTGCAGTAGAAGTGTGTTGCTAATGTCTACTGCTGAATTCGTAGCTTCTAGCATCACATTCTGCACTGCAATTTCCACTCAGGTACTCTCTGTTCTTGGCTTGCCTATGACTCCTAAGCAGCATACCTTATCCGTTTACTCTATAATTATTATTTACGCTTCGACTTACTTTAGGTAAGTTAGCTAGTAAGTGAACAGTATTTTGGTTGATGGCAATTTTTGCTTATACCTGAACCAAACTGTCGCATCCTCGAAGCTGTCATAACTACAACGATATTCTGTCTGATCCTGTCATACATATCTGCGAACGAATGAAAGAAATAATGTACAGTGGTAACAATTCTGCCAAGTATTTCTGCAGTATCGCAGAACCAACATCCAGCTCCTTGTATCCCTATTACCCGATCTCTTTATGTCTTATCCGTGGCCACTTTAAAGAAAGCAGTGACAGTGTTCCTTGCTGTGGTTTCATTAGGTCTACCCTACAGTGCCCTGTAGAAGAACACAGAAAGAAGCGGCTTTTCTTAAAGAAGATTGGCTAGAAGCTATATATAAGTTATCAATAAACGAGAAGAGACGTTTCCATTGCAGTTCTTTCGCAATGGCAGCAACATGAAAATAGCACACCTGTGGTAAGACATCACGCGCGAGGGTTGCTAGCCGATCAGTTAGAACTGTTTTAGTATTGATTATCAGTTCACTCAGGATTCTTAGTCGAACAGAACAAACACCGGAAGGTCATTAAACGCTCTCTGGAAACCTCATGGCGCAACTAGATAAGAGGAAGGGCGATCTACCACAAGGGAAGCTCCGGCACAATCGCCGCGACATTTGGTTGGCGCCAGCGAGACGTAACGAAATTCTAGGAATTATGGCTCACACGAGACACTGTGCAGAAAATAAGGAATTTTCCATTTTATGGAATTATGGCAGATTCAGTGACTATACATGGCTGGCAACGACCGGCAAACTCTATCTGTACGTTGAGTCGAGCTGAGGCGCTCGAAATGAAAGAACTTTTTCTGTGTTCACACTGATCAGCGGACTCAAGGGCACAAATGCTGGAAACAAATACATCCTTCTATGAATTTCACTAAGAATCGTGTTTTTACGCACCCACTCTTTCGATGATCCAATTAATGCGTCCGATTGGAATAAGAGTGTGAAGATTAGCCAAAGAGCTGTTAGCATAGTTTGCATTTGCAAGTTTCTAGAAGCTGAGATCCAGTGTGCTACATCTTGGTAACTGTGAAACAGTTCTGTAATATACTGACGAGAAAAACATCATAAAACCAAGGAGTTGTGCGACATAAACGCAAGTTGATAGGCGTATTTCTACGTCTGAAAGGTGATGTCTATTTAAATACCACGCAAGTCGCATAAGAATGGCGCTAGCAGCGCCATTTTGAAGATGCAAATCATGTTTGCTTTACAAACACACTGCTCCGTTCGTGAGCGTTACTTGCCCTTGAGATTTTACCTGGTAACTTGAAGTTATTCAAGAATGCCTTCAAGGCGACAAAGACGCCATTATCACAGAGAGGTCGTGTAATACGACTACAAGAAGCTTTATGTTGGTTCTGCGATATTGCAGAAATACTTGGCAGCAATGTTACCACTGTACATTATTTCTGGCGGCGATGGTCACGGAAACGTACGGCTACAAGATGACCGGGCTCCACGTGGCACTTCCGACAGGGAAGACTAACGTGTTCGGCTGATGGCTTGTATAGTATCTGTAGCAGCAGTGTGAGCAGCTGTTGGGGCCACAGCTCCACAACGGTCTGTTACAAACTGGTTACTTCAAGGACAACTCCGATTCAGACGCTCTGTAATGTGCATTCCACTGAGCCCAAACCACCACCGTTTGCTCCTTCAGTGGTGTCAAGCGAGACCTTATTGGAGGGCGGGGTGGCGGTCTATTGTGTTTTCTGATGAAAACTGGTTCCACCGTGGTACCACTGATAGCCATATGTTAATTAGAAGGATGCCAGTTCAGCGCCCCTAAACCAGTGTGTCTGCCTCGTAGACACACTGGATCTACACCGGACTGTGTCTGGGGTGCGATTTCATATGACGGCAGGGGACTGTCGTGGTTATCCTACCCATTGTGACTGCAAATTTGTACGTCAGTCCGGTGATTCGATTCGTTGTGCTGCCATTCGTGAACAGCATTCCAAGGGATGTATTCAAATGGCTCTGAGCACTATGGGACTTAACTTCTGAGGTCATCAGTCCCTTAGAACTTAGAACTACTTAAACCTAACTAACTTAAGGACATCACACACACCCATGCCCGAGGCAGGATTCGAACCTGCGACCGTAGCGGTCGCGCGGTTCCAGACTGTAGCGCCTAGAACCACTCGGCCACTCCGGTCGGCGGGGATGTATTCCAACAGGATAGTGCTCGCCGACATATCACTGTTGTAGCCCAGCATACTCTGCAAAATGTCGACATTTTGGCCTGCTCGGTCACCAGATTTGTTTCCAGTCGAGAACACATGGGACACCGTCGGACGACAATTCTAGCGTCGTCCACAACCAGCATGAACCGTCCCTTTATCCACCGACCACGTGTAACAGGCATCGAATTCCATCTCACAATCTGACATCCGGCTTCTGTACAAATCAACGCATGCACGTTTGCATGCTTGCATTCCACATTCTGGTAGTAATACAGCTTATTAACGTACCAGCATTTCACATTTTCAATAGCTTATCTCGCGCTTACATTAACTTGTGATCTTGCAATATTAATCACTTGGATATATTACCTAGATAAATGTATGCCCAAAATTTCATTACTTTACGTTAATTAGTTTGTGGTGCTGCGATCTTTTTCCGTTAGTATATGCTCCTAGAATCCATAAAAAGGAACAACGTGCATGCTGATGTCGATCTACAATCTAATGTCTACAACACGTATTCAGGCTGAAATTCAACGTCTGATATCAGTGTGTCGACTCGATAAGCTGTAAGGGTAAGATCTTTGAAACGATTCAGGGAAAACTATGACCAGCTCCAGAAAACAGTAACCGTAGTGTAGGATGCACAGTGGTCAGTTACATACAAAAGAGAGTCAGCCCCGCGGGGGTTCGAGAAGACTATTTCTTTTATGACAGTCGCTACTAAAGTGTTTTGACTACGCGAAGCACTGGTCATATCGCTACAGAATCTAAATTTTATTGCATATTTAGTTAACCGTTCTAAAAGCGACTCTTGTGAACCATAGGACTGCCGAAGCGTTTGATTTGTTGTTAGAAGAAATATGTGTTCCTAATTCTTGATATATGTCTGAATGAGTCTGATCGAAGATTCGTCCAAGAGGATCCGAAGTGAGAAACCCATAGGGAACAAATACTTGTTACGTCTTCTCCAACAGATCCTCCACCAACTCGACGTTTAGAAAAATTACTTGGAGTACACACAAAGTACACTTCGATCTTTATAGGCTTCATGCGCCAATGGTGTATAACAATGTAAGTCAGCAAATATTGGAAACGAATACATTGCTGAACGTGATAGAGTTAAATAAATGTTTCAGTAAGTTATTTACCTGATCATGCTGATTATGACAGTTCCTGGTTAGTCAGCATTCTCTGAGATGTTCCTTTCACCGCCTTGCGACGACTTAATCTGACGGTTATCATGTAAGAATTTGTTTCCATAACAGTAGGGAGAAAGTTAAGTTCGGAAATTGTATGTAAAATTTTTGGAGTCTAAAAAGATACAAAAATAAATGCCTTCTTCGCTGTCAAAGAATTTAGGATACTTCTTCCCATTAAATGCGAAGCACATTATTTCTAAAACAATAATAATTTTAATTATAGGAAGAGGTTTATTAATAGCCAAATTTTTTCCGATCTACAGTAAATCAAAACTGCTATTCTAAGTTGCCTCAGAGAAAAGTAGAGGAAATAAATTCTCAGTTATGCAAAGCTTTTATCAAAATTAAAGGGTCGAGCTTGCTTTCAAGAAGCAAGAGTTATCAACTTTGGTCAATATTTATGATTTTTAGTACTATTGAATTATTTATCTTTATAGAACAACACAGCACGCCTTTCAACACTATTGATATACTTATTAGTTTAATAATTTCACTGAACGACGTGTGTCTAATTCACGTAATACTTATTAAATGAATAACATTTCTTGCCCTCCTCTCCCCCTTCCCACCACAACAACCAGTGAATATGACCCTGATATTTTCACTGCACATTGGCTGCTCAAGTATATTTCGAGCTTGAAACCACACATATTAAACATATTCTTCTAATATATCGGTTGTACACCTTTCGGCCATTTTCAGCGAGCCGGAAGACTGACGCTGCAGCACTGGCTCCGTCCTTTGATACTGGCGGAATGGGCCGCTGCGCCTGTGGCCATAGATACAAAAGCGCCAGTGACGTTGATCGGGGGCAAAGAAGTACACATATGCATCTGCTGAACCTGTTGCTACACGATAGATCCACGGTGGGATGTCAATGTATCATTGTGAGGTGCACTGTGCCGACAGATTTACGGTTTCATTAAAGACAGTGCAAGATTCTATCAGTTATTCAAGCTGAAAAATGTCTCGAAGGTGTAAGACATGCATTACACAGGTACAGAAATGTATAGTATCTTTGTGTTTAATAAGTCAAATGCTGTGATCTCTAGTAATCATCCCTCCCTCAGTCTCAGTCTTTTCACCACACACATATCTTTGTATTTCATTCGCCAAATACCGTAAACCTTACAAACATATAACCACTCCGTATTTCATACATTAGAAATATTGTACACATATGTGATCCGTCTCTAACGCAAAGTAATCATTCTCTCTTTCTCTGTCTGTCTTATCTCCTCACATTTGTTCAAAATGGTTCAAATGGCTCTGAGTACTATGAGACTTAACATCTGAGGTTATCAGTCTCCTAGAACTTAGAACTACTTAAACCTAACTAACCTAAGGACATCACACAAATCCATGCTCGAGGCAGAATTCGAACCTGCGACCGTAGAGGTCGTGCGGTTCCAGACTGAGGCGCCTAGAACCGCTCGGCCACACCGGCCGACTCCTCACATTTGTCTTATCATTATAATTAGTTACTGAGGGAATGAAAGGAAAAATGTACAACACATAAAAAAATTGTAATGCCATTATATAAAACTTTTGCAGGTAAATTTCACAATTTATACTCTTACATGCCGTGGAAACATACGAATTTAATGCACGTTCTTCATCTTTCAGCATCATCTGTCTGTTGCAAATAGTATTCCTTGCAATCTCAGTAGACATAAGAAACACCTCCATTACACAACCAAATTTTGAATGTAGAATATGCATTAATGAAATTTAAAGGGCACTGTATACTATTTTGCTAGAAACATCGTACATTATGAATAATGCAGTCGACTAGCTTCTATAGCGGCAAATAAATAGTTGTGTGTAGTAAATATAGTCATATCCACCGTACACCTCAAAAACAACATAGTGTTTGGCATCTGTAAAGCACTCTCGCGGCAGCGAATGTATTATTGTGGATGAAAGTAAAACGCTCAACACTCAAAAAGCATTTAAACTATCGGAAAAATCATAAAAATTAAGAAACGCAAGAACGATCACGTGTTTCCAAAAGCTGCGTAGCTAAATGAAGATGCTTCATTCGCAAGCAACTACCAGTGTCACGTCAGTATAGACGCATCTTCATACTCATAATCGTTACATTTTCATAATATAGATGCACAATTAAAGAGTACCAGTATTCGGAAGGTTATCGACGTTAAGAGTAATATCACTCCGGTGGGCTCTCGTAAGAAATTTGAATACGCCGAAAATATGTTTGCCGAAACTGTACAAAGCATGACCGCTGAATGAGCCAGGCCGGATAACACCCCGTAGAATATATTACAGCCTTCGGTATATATATATAACTCGGTATATATAAAACATTGTAAGTAAAACTTAAAATCCTTTATGATGTGCATAACGATTCCTGTAAAATATTGTATAGGATGTTACCTGGTCTGGCTCATTTAATTCTTGAGAACGTTGAATTCAGCGGGACTGATGGTCGAGAATCTTGACGGTAGATATATTTTGCAGTAGTTCAGTTTTCAGCAGAATCGAATATGATCTTTCCCCCAAAATCCAATGTGTGCTGCAAAATCCAAAGCAATAATTACGTGAGATGTTTCCGAATTTAGTCTTTCACTGTAATATTTTCGTCAGACATCGAAAATCTTCAGCCAACAGTCAATTCTTCGCGATGTCCTACTTCAATAGAATGTTTTAGTATCGTGTGAATTTTTACTTGCTTCTTTCGAAGCTAGCAAAAGCACTAATCGGTCCATCCCTTCATTTGGGTCTAACTGTGATATCGATTTGATGGAGACCATTTTGCAATCGTTATCCTCTTATTCTTCTCTATCGTGATCTCCATCTTCCTCGTCGTAAGCATGCTCTTCTTCTTCTTATTTCCCTCCTCTTCCTCCTTCTCTTCCTCCTCCCCTTTCTTCTTCTCTACTTTCCGAATTCATAAACACATCGTTTTCAACGTTTTCATCTGATTCCTTTCGGAATAGCTGACTTAATCTCTGAGAAACAGGTCAGATGGACATTTGAAGTGAGTGTGTGTTGAATCGCTTCTCCTTCTTGTCCTCTGACCAAATCTGGCCCAGTTTTCTTCATCGAATATAAGGTACAGCTGGATTGGAGTCTGAAACTGCGTTCTCTCCCATGCTGCTATGTATATCATCACCTCCCAATAATGACCCACCAATTCTGTATAACTGGCCGCGGTGGCCGTGCGGTTCTAGGCGCTCCAGTCCGGAGCCGCGCTGTTGCTACGGTCGCAGGTTCGAATCCTGCCTCGGGCATGGGTGTATGTGATGTCCTTAGGTTAGTTAGGTTTAAGTAGTTCTCAGTACTAGGGAACTGATGACCACAGCAGTTGAGTCCCATAGTGCTCAGAGCCATTTTTTGAATTCTGTATAATTTGTTCTTAACAACATGCGTACATTCATAGCCTCTAATGGAATTTACTTGTCTGCAGGCGAGATAACTTTTGTCATGAGCCTTGTTAGGCTTGAAAATCTCGTGATGTGTAACACTTTTCAGGAGACTGAATTTTAAACAATAGCTTGTATAATCCTCTCATTCCCGGAGAGCTTACATTTTAAATTGTTAAATCATTTCCATCAGCATTCGCCAGAGAATCATCACTTATTCACGCTCTGGCATTCGGTCAAATCTAGTGTCGTATGCAGTATCACGCGTTTTGTTTGTTGCATCAACAAAAAAAGATACTGTCAGTTGACCCTCCGTCCCTTTTTGACCCCCATCACCATCTTTCACATCGTATTCACCTTCTTCTTCTGCTTTCATAAATACAGTGTTTTCTTCGGCTTCATATTGACTTATCTTCTCTCTGATTAACATTCTGTAGAGGTTGACAGAATGGTTTAAATAAATACTTTGTACTAGAGTATTTTGCAAGAGTCAGTAGTTTCAACTTGTCTTTTTGGCTACAGTATCATTTTCCTATGGATATTGTCTCGAAATTTCAACACCTCTTTCTTAAAAGTTGTCTTCCGTCCAATGGAATTGAGAGACATGTCGACAACTCCAGTGCTCGGTCACGACTGAACCGATTACAAGCAAACGTCTATAACTATACCACTCATCACAACATTAGCCGCTAAGCATTTGGTGTTAGGTGCTATGCGTTCAGCATTATGCGTTAAGTGTTACGTGTTAATGGGTCTTAAATACTCTTCTGACACCAAAAATCGATACACCTACGTATGTACGTAGTGTTCTGGCGTAACGCCAAGCGCTGGCGCGATGATGAAGAACGGAAGAGCAGAGAGGGCTGTGAGATTGTGTCAGTCAATAGCACGCTGTCTGGGACGGCACCAAGACAGGAGCGGCATCCACACGAATAGGATATAAGCACCATGCCCACTAGCCGCGGCCGGAGTGGAAGAAGGGCCGTCATACAAACTCTACAGCAGTGACTTATGATCTGAATTGTTTTGCTTGCATTGAAATTCTATATACTAAAGGACATTGATTATTTGCATGTCGCCATTAGCTTGCTACGTACCTTTGTGAATACGCATAGTTAAGTATTGTCAATTTAACTTCTTTAATAAACCCCATTAATATGATTTGCTTGAACTGTTGTCTAGCTATCCGAGGAAACAGTTCCCTAGGCACCCTATATTAGACGAGTGGGCAGGACACTGCATTGGCGATGAGTTATAAGAAGAACCCAGTGCCTGGCGGCCACGGAATTTTCTTTTGTGTTTTGCTGGAGCCTTAATTCTCTCTTGTCTTTTCCTTACAGGGGTGTTTACTTGCCTTAACAGTCTTTTATTGTGGTTTTGCTAATCCGTGTTTTCAGATGGGCGTTGCAGATATTTACTTTGCTTTTGTACTTATTTTTCTTGCTTGCCTTGTCTGTTTCTTGCATTTGTCTCTTCCAACATTCCCATACCACCTATCCCACCCCTCTGCTCAGGCGGCATAGCTGTAAGCATTACATGCAACGCAGCTATTGCAGATGTTTCAGTTCAGAGCCAGCAAATATCCTCGCTCCTAAACATGCTACAGCAGCTCCTGGAGAACCAAACTGCTAATGTAGCACAAGTAACACCTACTCCCAGTGCTATACCGCCTTATCTCCAGTCTCACGAAGAAGACAAGAAATGGCTCGAGTGGTTGCAACAGTTTGAAGCCCCCAAAATTGCTCACAATGTACCAGATACTGTGAAACTCCCCTGTATCTTGTCTATAGTAGGAGGTGCAGTGTTCCACCACCTACAGAAGTTATTTCCTAACGCTACTCCGAGTGCACTTTCGTATGATCAGGTTGTAGATTCGCTAACTAACTATTAAGACCAACAAGTGAATGTGGTAGCAGCTAGGTATCAATTCTTTAATTGCAATAAAACTGTCAGAACAAACTTATACCAAGTGGGTAACAGATTTGCGGGGTATGTCTAGGAAATGTGCTTGTGGTGCTCAGATGTTGTGTTCACATGTTACGTTGCATGATGTGGTCGTGTACAATGTCACTGATCTCAGTCTCATAGAACAGATTTAGAAAGAGTCCGTCCAACATTTCAGCAAGTAGTTCAAATACGCTGGCCGTTGTGGCCGAGCGGTTCTACGAGCTTCAGTCCGGAACCACGCTGCTGCTACGGTCGTAGTTTCGAATCCTGCATCGGGCATGGATGTGTGTGCTGTCCTTAGGTTAGTTAGGTTTAAGTAGTTCTGGTCTAGGGGACTGATGACCTCAGACGAGAAATCCCATAGTGCTCAAAGCCATTTGAGCCATTTTTTGAGTTCAAATACTAGATCAATATGATTCAGGTGCCCTGTCAGCCGATAAATTTGAGCAGCCAGCAATTTGTTGGGTTGGGTCCCTTGTTAGCGACCGGCCCATTCGGCAGAGGCAGCTTGCGCTCGCCACGCCGCATAAACAACTATCCACGCAGTGTAAGCAGCTCGCTTCAGAGGCGGCTATGTGGGCGAACAGAACTATGCCATGCCCTCAGTACTATACACGGCACAAACCCCAAGACGGCTCCTCTCACCAAGCACAGTGTTACGCTTGTGGTGAGAAAGGACATAAACAATCCGTGTATTTGCAATGGAACAACTATAAGAATTCTCAAAAGTAGCAATTGAGCAGTTTGTTCAGCGGCGATCTAATGACATCTTGGGTTGTCGGGTCTTCTGCCGGATATCAGCGTCGTACTTGCACGATATTTCGGTCACGTAGCTCGTAACCTTCATCAGGTGCGACCTGAGACTGCTCCTCGAGTGGACCAGGTCCAGTATTTATGCCTATGGCCTTCCCCCTCCACCAACGGCTGCAGGCGCTTCCTCTGTGGTCCGTGCCCATTCCCTGCGACCTGCTGGGGCGTTGCTGCTCTGTTCTCCGTCCGTTGCGGTTCTAGGTGTTCCCTCCGCGGTCCGCGCCCACCAAACCCGCTCCTGGGGATTTCATCTACGGTCTGGGGTACCAAGCGTTCTCCTTGCAGTCCACGCCCGCTCGCCACGCCAGCAAGGGTCTCAACTTTGCTACAACCCCAAGAAACGTACCCATTTAGGGTTCGTCAGTACAGTAGAGCAAGTTGCAGCCACACTTCCACCTAATGTGGCAGAGGAAGTCCGCCGAGAGACCTGCAGGGCCCTCACCAAGGCCAGGCCGCCGAAATCGAACATCACAACCGAGGAGAGGCTTGCACTCAAGAAACTCTGGGAAGACAACAGCATTGTGGTACTGCCAGCAGACAAAGGGAACTCCACTGTCATCTTGCAACGGGTGCATTATGATGAGAAAGTACGCCAACTTCTGGAGGACCCTGCATACAGAATTCTGGAGTGTGACCCGACGGACAAGATGGCCAAGAAGACTAGTGCCCTCTTGAAGGAAATAGGGATGCCCGATAAGATCATCAGACAACTACGAGAAAAAGCGCCAGTGCCACCTAGACTGTATGGTCTGCCTAAAATACACAAGGAGGGCGTGCCCCAACGTCCAATTGTCAGTAATATTGGGGCACCTACGTACACAACAGCCAAGTACTTGAAAGGTCTCCTGTCTCCATATGTGGGGAAATGTATTCACCACATCGGCAACTCAGAAGATTTCCTGCAACGCCTCAAGAAACTGCACAACTCAGATTCGGACATCATGGTTAGTTTTGATGTGGTATCGCTGTTCACTAGGGTCCCACTGAAGGGCTCACTAGAACTGATTGCAGAGAAATTTGACGGTGCTCTGTTGGACCTGTTCAGTCATACACTGACATGCACGTATTTCCTGTACAGAAACCAATATTACGAGCAAACAGAAGGTGTAGCTATGGGCATCCCACTGTCCCCTGTGGTTGCCAACATGTTTATGGAGAGTTTTGAGGAGAGGGCATTGGAGACAGCCACATTTAAACCCACATGCTTCTTTAGGTATGTGGATGACACCTTCGTGATCTGTCCACATGGGATGGACAGGCTCAATGAGTTTCTTGAACATCTTAACTCATGCCACCCTAATATCAAGTTCACCATGGAACTGGAGAAGAATGGCCAGCTACCATTTCTGGATGTACTAGTCCAGAGGAAAGCAGATGGATCAATTGGCCACAGTGTGTACCGAAAACCAACACACACTGATTTATATCTGCAGGCAGGCAGCTGTCACCACACTGCACAGAAGAATGGGGTTCTGAAGACTTTGGTCCACAGAGCACGTGCCCTGTCAGACCTAGAGAATCTACCTATAGAGATTGAACGTCTCAAAACAGTTTTCTCCAAGAATGGATACACGGACAGACAAATTGAGAGCGCACTCCAACCGGCCACTATACCACAGGTTCCTGAAGAAGACCAAGATGAAGCCAAGAAGGTGGCATATCTGCCCTATGCTGGCTCTATTTCTGCCAGAATCAGTAGGATCCTCCGTAAACACAATATCACGTGTGTTTTCTGTCCATCCAACAAGATCGGGGGACTGCTGGAGAGTGTCAAAGACGACGTGGGGTTACGAAAACCAGGGATTTACAATATACCTTGTCAATGTGGCATTCCTACATTGGCCAGACGACAAGAACTGTGGAGATCAGGTGCAAAGAACATCAGAGGCACACTAGATTAAGACAGGTGACTAAGTCAGCCATTGCTGAACACTGTCTAGAACTAGATCATGCCATGAAGTATGAGGATACCAAGATTCTAGCACAAACACCCAGATTTTGGGACAGTGTTATAAGAGAATCGATAGAAATTAAAATGGCTGACGATATTATGAACCGTGACACAGGGTACCAGCTAAGCAGAGCCTGGGATCCGGCTCTGGAATTGTTAAAGGAGCAACGGGGCCAGCTGCAACACTACACAAACAGAAGAACCAGAGAGATGGAGATGGTAAACGAGCCCCTGACGAACTGGCAGACGCACCAGACCGAAGATGGAACACCCAGAAGTGGGACTGGTAGGCGCGGCCCGCAGAGGGAACATCCAGAGCCGCAGCGGACGAAAAACGGAGCGGCAACGCTCCAACAGGTCGCGGTGAGCGGGCGCGGACCGCAGGGGGAACGCTTGGTACCCCAGACCGTAGATGAAATCCCCAGGAGCGGGTTTGGTGGGCGCGGACCGCAGAGGGAACACCTAGAACCGCAACGGACGGAAAACAGAGCAGCAACGCCCCAGCAGGTCGCAGGGGATGGGCGCGGACCACAGAGGAAGCGCCTGCAGCTGTTGGTGGAGGGGGAAGGCCATAGGCATAAATACTGGACCAGGTCCACGTTGGTGTGGGCGTGGAGGGGCCCCACCCCTAAAAAAAAAAAAAAAAAAAAAACTCGAGGAGCAGTCTCAGGTCGCACCTGATGAAGGTTACGAGCTACGTGACCGAAATATCGTGCAAGTACGACGCTGATATCCGGCAGAAGACCCAACAACCCAAGATGTCAGTTTGTTCAGTGCTACGCAAGTCCCACAAACTTTTTGTTCATTTACTTCTTTGTGGAAAACGTGTGAAATTTCAGTTGGACACGGGTGCCTTTGTTACATTGCTGAATCGTAATACATATGAACTGTTAGGCTCCACAAGCCTATCCAAAACTTGCACACAAGACATTCCCATTCTCAGGAAATGTACTTTGCCTGCAATGTATCGCTTGCATATGCATACAGTGATTTTTCTAGTGCTACATTCATGCGAGTGTGAGAACATATTTGGTTTTGACTCTTTTGATTTGTTTGGCTTTAACATTCAGAACAATGTGTTGTCAGTGTCTGTATTCACTGCAAAAGACAGCGTAGAAAGCTTGCTGAAAGAATTCTCAGATTTCTTTTCTGAAGGATTAGGCAAGGTAAACAATTTTGTTGCACTCATTACTCTGAAAGATAATGCTTAGCCGAAATTTTTCTGGGCGGGGACTGTTCCCAATGATTTATGGCGCAAAGTCGCTGCTGAACTTAAAGAATTGCAAGATTGCAGAGGTATTGCGCCCATAGAAGATAGTCAGTGGGCAAGTCCACTGGTTTTCTCCCCAAATCTTCAGGTCGCATTCGCCTCTGTGTTGACTTTAAGTCACACAAACTGTGATTCATACTTACCCCTTGCCACGCCCAGAAGATCTCATGGACCGACTAGGCGCTGGCCGCTACTTTTAAAAAACTGATTTGCGCGACGTGTATCTTAAAATACAGCTCGATGAAGAATCTCGAAATGTGTGTGTACTGATTACTCATTTGAGCTTGTTTAAATATTTGTGCTTGCCTTTTGGCCACCATTTTCCAACGGCACTTGGAACAGCGAACTGCACAAGTGCCAAACTGTTCAAACTATTTGGACATCCTCTTCAGTCGCTTTGTTGGGCCTTAGGAGATTTGCCAGTTAGTCGCAATGTCCCAGAGATGAAGTCAGTTTTAGGGAAAAAGAAGTACTGTATTCGGTTCACACCGAATGCTGCACAAATCGCAGCTCCATTGCATCGCTTGCGTCGCAAGAACGTCCCCTTTGTTTGGACAGATGAGTGCCAAGCAGCTTTTCAAATACTTATATATGCATTCTTCACTTGAAACTTCCGGGCTGAATGGCCGTGGTCGAAGTATAATGCTGTCTCCTGACGTTTCGTCTCCGACTGCGGGAGACATCCTCGGAGGTAAACCGACGAACTGCAAAGAGAACTCGAGGAAGCGCTGATTATATAGGCAATACAGAGTGCGCCACTGTCGATCACGTGACGTCGGCCATGACGGCAATCTCATAGCCGACGTCACGTGATCGACAGTGGCGCCCTCTGCATTGCCTATATAATCAGCGCTTCCTCTAATTCTCTTCGCAGTTCACCGGTTTACCTCCGAGGATGTCTCGCGCAGTCGGAGACGAAACGTCAGGAGACAGTTTTATATTTCGACCACGGCCTTTCAGCCCGGAAGTTTTAAGTGAAGGCAATACCGGCCGTGAAAGCTTACATTGTATGATTAAATATGCATTGCTCAGTGACCGGTGCTTAGTTCACTTTGCTCCTGACAAACCAGTCTTACTTCAAGTTGACGCTTCCTCTTACGGAATCGGTGAAGTATTTTCGCACAGAATTGGTGATAAAGACGGGCCTATCAATTTCGCATCAAATGTGTTGTCCAAAGTTCAGTGTAACTATTCACAGACTGTGAAAGAGGCTTTGGCTATTCTGTATGGTGTCACCAAATTCCACCACTATTTGTACGGCAGAAAATTCTACTTAGTAACAGATAAGCCTTTTCAGTCCTTGTTTCGTCCGACGGTACCGGTTCCTGTACAAACAGCTCAAAAATTGCAAAGATGGACTGTCTTGTTGCTGAATACCAGTACGAGATTGCGTATCGTCCTACAGCTAAAAATAGTAATGCGGACAAACATTCACGTCTTCCGGTTGGCCCTGATACAAACTTTAACGCTTCTGCTGCATCTTGTTGTCACATCGATGCTCATAATTTTGGATTGCTTCAAACCTTTCCGCTGAACTACAAGACAACTGCACAGGCCACAAAAGCTGATTCAGATTTGAACATTTTGCTAAAATACATTCCCACATCTTGGCCTCGTTCCTTGCATAGCATAATAACTCTGTAGTGCACCGATACTTTGCACGTCGGCATAGCCTCGCTCTACAGAAAGGTGTAATTCTTATTCAAAATAACAGTGGACGGTCACGAGTATTGATCCCTAAAGCTTTGCAAAAAGAAGTGTTGCAGTAACTTTACCAAGGAGACTGGAGGATTGTTCATACGAAACAGCTAGCGCTTCGACACTGTACTTGGCAGAGTATGGACACCCAAATCGAACATATGACGTCACAGTGTCACGCATGTGCGGAAAATTAGTCCGCTCCGCCACAAACATTCACTGCTTGGCCTAAGCCGCAATCACCAAGGTAACGTGTGCACATAGACTTTTCAGGACCTTTTTGGAACACTCGTTGGTTGATTGTGGTTCACTCGTAGAGAAAACTTGCTTTTGCTTTGCCAATGAACTCGACAACGTCACGTAGCACATTTCAGGTGTTGTCCTCTAATTTTTGCCTCGAAATTTTACCTGATCTAATAGTGTCGGACAGCGGCCCTCAGTTCACGTCACATGAATTTGAAACATTCGTTGAACGCAATGGCATACAGCATCTGACTAGTGCAGCGTTCCATCCACAGTCAAACGGCGAAGGGGAACGCTATGTCAGAGCCTTCAAGCAGCAGATGGCCAAACTTTGCTCCGCACACACCAGGGATCAAGCATTCAACTGTTTCTCGTCTCCTATCGTACGCACCCACGAGATGGAACATCACCGGATGAATTGCTCCACGGCCACCGCCATCGGACATTGTTCTACCTGTTCCACCCTCCTACGCGTACGGCGCAGAAGGAAGGCCGCAAGTATCGCTTCGTGCAACATGATATTGTGTTTTACACGATTTTTAGTGGCAGTAGGCGGTGGGCGCGAGGCGAAATCGTCCGTCGGCTTGGAGCTTGCATGCACCTTATTTCAGGTAGAGACGGAATGCAGCGCCTACATCACAAACGACTCCGCCACTATGATATGCACGGTGATCCATCTGTGTCTCTTCCCCCAGATTCACGATCCCGAGGACACTGCGGCCGCAACAGCCGCCAGAGGACGCCACGGGCCGATCCCTGGAGACGGAGCCTTCGCCTCCTCCGCCTTCTCTCGTCCTACCGATGAAGCTGGACCCACCCACACCACAGCAGCCGACGCCTTCTACATCTGGTTATCGCCCTCAGGAGATGGACGCGTACCCTTCTGGTCGTTTTCCGTGGAACGTTTCCGCCAGAACGAATGCCGGGTGGTGGGATACGACCGGAAGCTAGACGCCCCCAGCAGCCACAGCTTCCGGTCCAGCGAAGCATCCACACTCCCGCCTCCCGTTGTCGCGGTCCCTACTCTCCGACGGTTCGTCGATTTTAGGGGGGGGGGGGGGGGTGAGGAGGAATGTTCCGGCGTAACGACAAGCGCCGGTACGACGATGAAGAACGGAAGAGCAGAGAGGGCCGTGAGACGACCTCAGCCAATAGTACGCTGACTAGGACGACACCAAAACAAGAGCGTCACTTCCGCCAAGAAAATTTAAGCACCGCGCAGCCTAACAGCGGCCGGAGTGGAAGAAGAGCCGTCATACAAACTCTACAGCAGTGACTTATCAACTGAACTGTTTTGCTTGATTGAAATTGAATATACCAAAGGATGTTGATTATTTAAATGTCGCCATTTGCTTACGACACACACCTTCGTGAACACGCAAAGCTATGTATTGTCAATTTAACTTACCGTAATTAACTCCATTAATATGATTTGCTTGAACTGTTGTCTAGCGATCCGAGGAAACAGCTTCCTAGGTTGTCTATATTAGACAGGTGGATAGAATAGTATACGTACCACATCCCCTCCTAAACCACTTGGTCGGTACCAACCAAACTTGACATGCAATACTGTGGGTGTAAGAACCACCAGCCAGCCTATAAAAGGAATGGAAGTAGTGGTGAAAAAGAAGTGTAGCCAATGACGCGTGAATACCCAGAAATTATTCATACAGTATTTGAGAATGGAAGCATTTAGTGACTTGCCACAAATTTTACACACAGTTTCAAACCTTTACGAATCCTTCCATCGCAGACAATGCCCGCAAACTCCTAACTACATTTTTGCTGTTAATTCAAAAAATTGTCGCATCAATCATGAGTTGTAATATATTACTTCTTTATTACTGTCTGTGTTCCAAACACATTTTGCAAATAGTATTTACGTATACTACTGAAAGTTGTATCGTACTACACATGTTTCAGGATATATGACGTCAGAAACACAGAAATGCTTGAAAAACTGCCCCGTCATGCATGACCTTGAAATTATTACTTATTTGCTACCAATTCTATTCGCAACACATTTCTCACACCATATCCACATATCCTGCTGAATGAACTTACACTATTATACAATATTGAGCATTTACAGTGTATTGTACACTGTTCATTACTGTGTGTATTTGCGTATGTGTTTGTGGGATGGGGGTGGGGGTGGGAGTGTGGGAGTGTGTGTGTGTGTGTGTGTGTGTGTGTGTGTGTGTGTGTGTGTGTGTGTGAGAGAGAGAGAGAGAGAGAGAGAGAGAGAGAGAGAGAGAGAGAGAGAGAAAGAAAGAGAGAAAGAGAAAGAAAGAGAGGGGGAGGGAGAGAGAGAGGGACAGAGAGAGAGAGAGAGAGAGAGAGAGAAAGAAAGAGAGGGGGAGGGAGAGAGAGAGGGACAGAGAGAGAGAGGGAAAGAGAGAGAGAGAGAAAGAAAGAGAGGGGGAGGGAGAGAGAGAGGGACAGAGAGAGAGAGAGAGAATGATTACTCTGCATGTGGGAGATCACGTGTCTGTAATAAGTGTAGAATTTAAGGTAGGAAACAGGGGGAAACGTTTACTTTGCATGAGAGAGATCACAGGCATGTGTAGTACAATTGAACTAAGAAATAAAGGGGGATTACATGTGTGTAATATGAACACTATGAAATACAGTTATACGTGTGTGGGAGAGAGAGAGAGAGAGAGAGAGAGAGGGAGAGAGAAAGAAAGAGAAAAGATTACTAGAGACTACTTTATTTGACATATTAAATACAGATACATGCGTGTGCACGTACATGATGTGTATCTTTTGACGTTGGAGTAATTTTAATATTATTCCAGATTTATACATGTGTAGGTAAATAATGCATAACATTCACAATGGCTTCCCTTTAATATTGTGTGAGACGTGTATATGTATGTGTAAATAATATAATATGAACATTTTTTATGCTGAAAATAATGCATATCTTTGACGTTCAAGTGGATATTACATCATTTTTTAAAACATGTCTGCTGCCATTTTGTAATACCACACACTGATTGGATGGAAGGAGAAGAGGAAACGGGTATATAGCTCAGAATTCAACTGTTTCCATCTTCTTGCATTTTTTAATACTGCCCTATGATTGGCTCGAGATTGGCGGAAGGGAGAGGAGGAGGGGTGGGTTTAAAATTTTCCGTTAACACACTTGGACTGTTTCCGCCAACTTTGTTGTGTTTTCATTTTAATACTGTGCTATGACTCACTAAAGATAAGGAGGGAAGGAGAGAAATGTGTGTGGTTTCCCCACTGATAAGGATGATGATGTCACTGATCACGGTGGTGATATGATGAGTTCAACTTCTTCAGTGACGGTCATGGATGACCTTGACGATCATGTGATGATTACACCATGACCTTGAAGGTCAATGAGTGTGTTGAAGGTCAAAGTGCACACAAATACGCCAAGACAATGGGACTGTGCTAATTTTACCTGTCGCAGAACATTCATAGCATTGCTACTCACACATCCTTTGGTAAGGATGCTTGCAGCTATCTGCATGTAAATGTAAATTCATATGCGTCGGCTTCTGCTATACTTCATCTAACGAAGCTTCATCATTTTGCACCAAACCAAAACATACTAAAATGGAAGGCAACGCAACTTTTCGATTTTCAATGCTAAGTTGATTTGTCCGTAGATGGAATTTAATGGTTCAAAAATTCTTCTGATTTATCTTCACCATGAGGTCACATTACAAATGTGCCGTTAACATATCCCCAAAATACTGTAATCTTCAAACTATGAGAAACCAACGCATTTTATTCAAAGTTTGCCACAACCAAATGGGCCATCGTCAGTCAGTTAAAAAAATTCACTGTTAAATAAAGAGTATGTTGAGGTCATAAACTGTTTGAACTATGTTGAAACCTCTATATGAAATGGTTCAAATGGATCTGAGCACTATGGGACTTAACATCTGAGGTCATCAGTCCCCTAGAACTTAGAACTACTTAAACCTAACTAACCTAAGGCCATCACACACATCCATGCCCGAGGCAGGATAAGAATCTGCGACTATAGCGGTCGCGCGGTTCCAGACTGAAGCGCCTAGAACTGCTCGGCCACACCACCCGGCCCTCTATATCAAAACTTTTGCCAATAAGAGATAAAGATTCTGCAAACGGGTTTTTGAAGCAGGTGGGGTGTTCTCCATAGCAGCTATATAAGGCGCTACGAATAAACCCAAATTGTATACAAGGAATGTAAAAGAAGAGATAGATTTAAATCCATGGCGTTCCTGACATATGAGGGAAAAAGTTATTGCCAAAATTAGGACACATCCTAGGCAAACACCAAGTAAAAGTGATATTTCACCCTTCGCTGAAGACAGCAGCATTCTTGGGTTCCATTGAAGATAATTTGATACTCCGGAAGTTTGGCGCCTACAAGATTCACTGTGGGTGTGGCCTCACATACTTCGGACATGCGACATGTACATTCCGGAAACGATGCACGGAACCTGTAAGTGCACTCGGATTTTACAACTCAATAAATCGCCTGTGACGGAGCAATCCACTGATATCGGTCACTCTATGCAGTACAAAAATGCCGGAACTCTAGCACCTACTTCATTTCTTTGAGACGCGGTGATGAAAGAAGCAGTTGAATTTCGTTCAGTGAAAAATTTAATTAATGGAGATAGCGCTTTCAGCTTGGACAAGTAATGGAATCCGGCGATCTTTAATAAACCTGCAAATACGTCTCCATAGTGCAGCTAACAGTGGTATATTGACTTCCCAGCCTGGACCGACAGCGTAGCCACATCTACAGTTCAAGAGTATATGTAGTGCACTTCTTTGCTTCCAGTCAACGTTTCTGGCGCGTGTGTATCTGTGCCAGGGTATGCTGTGGCGCGATCCACGGACATAAAAGGCCAAGCGGGCGTGGTTGAATGCCCGAATTTTCATAGGGAAACCGGTGAATGCATGCACTTCCACCCCCACCCCTCCATAAGGCAATCAGTGAATAGGTTTGGTGGCGAACGAAAAAAATTGTTGGTACCCTACTACACGAAGCACACAAATTAAAGGAAATTTATCAGCATGGGTAAAAATTTACGACAAACTGAGTCGTCCAAGTTAAAAAATGTTCAAATGTGTGTGAAATCTTATGGGACTTAACTGCTAAGGTCATCTGTCCCTAAGCTCACACACTACTTAACCTAAATTATCCTAAGGACAAATACACACACCCATGCCCGAGGGAGGACTCGAACCTCCGCCGGGACCAGCTACACAGTCCATGACTGCAGCGCCTGAGACCGCTTGGATAGTCCCACGTGAGTCGTCCAAGTCACGAAGTGCCCATCTATATGCTCGCCATAGATTTCTTTGCACAAAAGAATTTGAGAGGATGATGTTGAGTCGTAGAGGGAATATTCATCAACAAGGACCCGACATGAAACTTCCTGGCAGTTTAAAACTGTGTGCCGGACCGAGACTCGAACCCAGGACCTCTGCCTTTCGCGGCAAATGCTCTCATTCTAAAGGACCCGACTGTCTGACCGTGAAACTCTCATTGTGTGGAGAGTAGTCGTGGAACAGTGAATACACCGTTTATACCAAATGCGTGTGCAGGCAATGAGGCCATTTGATTTTGACCTAAGCATTCTGTTTCGTCAGTAGAGTATCTAGCCTAGTAGTGCAATGCTGAACTTCCAATAATTTTTAATGTTATAGTTCTATGGAACTACGTTGACTGATTGTAAAAGTCTAAACATGAAATAGCTCCACTCCCATTTTACTGTATCCCTGGAGATAGGTTTCATTTATACGATATTCAGTTAAACTGTTGAATATAAGAATAAAATGCATAATATCTTATACTAGGTACTAACAAGCTGCGTGGAAAAAACAAAATACAGGTGACGAGAAACAAGAATAGGGGTTTGTATGTAGTTAAGCTGCAAAAACGAATCGTCTAATGGAGTAGAGATATCATAGGAGGCTGATGCGGTACAAGTAAAACATAAAAACAATGTAATTGAAGAGTCTTAAATTTTGAAATAGAATGAAAGACCTAAAAAACAAGTGTGATACCTCACAACGCTTTCAGGGGAGAATAAGGACAGGAAAGACGCCATCTGCGTGTTCTGCCTAATGACGTTAGCGAAGACCCATAACATGTTCTTGTTTCAACACCATGGTGACGTCAGTCGTTAATGACTGAAGCTAAGGTAAATATTGCCATTTGTAAGTGTGAATGCTTGGTTATGGCTAAAATGGGTATGAGCCTGCTGCTCAGTGATTTCTGTGGCGACAGCTGTGGACGTGTGTGACGGATAAAGCAAAGATCTTCGATGCTAAGATGCTCCTGATTTATCTAGGGTGAACAACCAGTATCTTGAAGTCGTGGCAAACATGAGATCTACGCTCCAGTGACTATCGGAAATTTTCATTGTGGTAGAATAACAGCCACTTCAGTGATCCACCAGAGAAGAATAGTCGTTATGTGAAGGTACTAGCACATACTTTCGTGCTGCTACAACTACATTTCAGCGTATGTTACTGGCAGATGTATATAGGAAATTTCGCTACAAAAAGAAACCTTATCTATGTGTCGGCTAAAATATTATAAAAGGAAAACAAGATGGTATTCATTAACCGTCAAAACTTAAGAGACAAACATGTCTTACAATAAATCAAAATGAAGATCATGTGGATGGTTATCTCTGAAGATGATTTCTTCATTTAACGAATGCTCAGATGTATTTCTACGTCAGCTGTAAATATCTGTTTCTTATTGGATTTTTAGTAGTCAGATTCTAAGAGCTAAATGCTGGATTTCTAAATTGTCTTCTATCATTTCCATAGAATGTATATGATTCAAGAATTGTAAGCTGAAAATTGATTTCACCTGCATCGTTGCTGAAGAGTGCTCGTTAAATCTCGTATAAAAATTATATCATGTCTAGTCTACCATTTTTTTCTCTTCATAGCTAAATTACCACCCAACAGATGGCAGTTGATCTCTTTTCCTCAGCAGTATATCTAAATGTACATCTATACTCCACATCCACCTTACGGTGTTCGGCGGATGATACCATATGTACCAGTGTTACTTACACCTTTTCCTGCTCCAGTCGCCTACGAACAGGGGGAAGAACGATTGCTGGTAAGCCTTCGTATGAGCTCAAATCTCTCTAATTTTATCTTCATTGACTTTTCGCGAGGTGTAAGTAGAAGAAATTAATATATTGGTTAACACTTCTAAAAATGTACGCTCTTGGAACTTTAAAAGCACACAGTTAAGTAACGAAGAACGCTTCTCTTTTAGGGTCTACCACTGGAGTTGGCTGAAAAGGTCCTTGACGCTTACACTGTTACCAAATGAACATGTAACGAAACATGCTACTCTTATATGGATCTTCTGTATTTGCTCTATCAGTCCTAACTGGTACGGATCCAATACTGCCGAACAATACCCAAGTATAGGTCAAACGAGTGTTTTATGAGCTACTTCCTTTGCTGATGAACTACAGTTCCTCAGGATACATCCAATGAATCTCGGTCTGAAATCTGCTTTACTTGCCATTAATTTTATGTGGTAGCTCCACGTCAGATCGCTCTGTAGGCATATTCATAGATATTTTATGAAATTGCTTCCAGTGATGGTCTGCAATTCTGCAATTATACTACACACATCAAAAAAAGTTTTGCATCACCTCAGCTCCCAGAACTCCTGAAGATAGACGTTGACTGTGGTTATTGTATCACAGACACAGTCCCTTTGACTCTTTAGAGACGTCACTAAACCCGCCCAAAGATGTAAATAACCATGCATGAGCAGCGCCTATTAGACGGAGGGGGTCCGACAGCCGATCAGTTCCAGTCATTCCACCAGGAAGGCAGTACACGGCTCGTGTTTTCTGTAGCTCAGCCATGCCTAAGTGGTCAATACCGCGGTTCGATCGCGTCCGTATTGTTACTTTGTGCCAGGAAGGGCTCCCAACAAGGCAAATGTGCAGGCGTCTCGGAGTGAACCAAAACGATGTTGTTCGGACATGGAGGAGGTACAGAGAGAACGAAACTGTTGATGACATGCTTCGCTCAGGCCGCCGAAGGGCTACTACTGCAATGGATGACCGCTGCCTACGGATAATGGCTCGGAGGAACCCTGACAGCAACGCCACCATGTTGAATAATGCTTTTCGCTTATCCACAGGACGTCGTGTTACAACTCAAACTGTGCGCTATAGGCTGCATGATGCGCACCTTCACTCCCGACGTCCATGGCGATGTCCATTTTTGCAACCACGACACCATGCAGTGAGGTAGAGATGGGCCCAACAACATACCGAATGGTCCGCTCAGAATTGGCATTACGTTCTCTTCACCGATGAGTGTCGCTTATACCTTCAACCAGACAATCGTCGGAGTCGTGTTTGGAGGCAACTCGATCAGGCTGAAAGCCTTAGACACACTGTCGAGAGAGTGCAGCAAGGTGGAAGTTCCCTGCTGTTTTGGGGTGGTATTATGTGCGGCCGACGTACGTCGCCGGTGGTCATGGAAGGCACCGTAACGGCTGCACGATATGCGAATGCCGTCCTTTGACCGATAGTGCAACATGTTGGTGAGGCATTCGTCTTCATGGACAACAATTCGTGCCCCATCGTCCACATCTTGTGAATGACTTCCTTCAGGATAATGACATCGGTCGACCAGAGTGGCCAGCATGTTCTCCAGACATGAACCCTATCGAACTGGCCTGGGATAGATTGTAAAGGGCTGTTTATGGACGAAGTGTCCCACCAACCACGCCGAAGGATCTACGCCGAATCGCCGTTGAGAAGTGGGACAATCTGGACCAACAGTACCTTGATGAGCTTGTGGATAGTATGCCACGATGAATACAGGCACGCATCAGTGGGTATTTGAGGTACTGCTGTATACAGCAATCTGAACCACCACCTCTGAAGATCTCGCTGTATGGTGGTACAACATACAATGTGTGGTTTTCATGAGCAATAAAAATGGAGGAAATTATGTTTATGTTGATCTCTATTCCAATTTTCTGTACAGATTCCGGAACTCGCGGAATCGAGGCGATGCAAAACTTGTTTTGAAGTGTGTATAAGCTGGGGCCACATGAGCGTTGTGTTTCCACAACGGAAGACGTTCTGCGGCGAGACGCACAGTCTTGTAGCTATGCAGCTAACTGCGGAACGACATACGGAAAGCCAAATATCGAGAAGTCTACTGTGCCTCTAAAAAGTTCGTTTTGTGTAAATGAAGTAATGCTACATTACTCTAGGTAGTTAGTGTCATTAAAATTATTACTTCCTGTGCATGAAATTAAAAACTGCATTTTTGGGAGTCGGGTGTGTTCTGTGTTGTGCAATTCTTGCTACTTGACTGTGGGCAAACTATTCAATAAGAAATTTTATATTTTCACACCTTACAGCAGTATATCGCAGCATGATAATGAGCTGGTTTTCTTTCCGTAATTGTTCGTTGTCATCGTGATACTCCAGTTTGCGGTGAAAAAGGAGTCGCTAAGCAGTTCACTTTCGGTGCACTTTAGGTGTATGTTGATTCGTGTGATATGCAGCTAACATATTGAAATGTTATTTTACTCTGGACGGAGAGCCATACTTCTTTCCTGTATCGAGTAAATGAGTGATGTGTACTGGCGCTTGGCCGCTATGGGCTAAGATGAGCCACACTCTATGCAGCAGCTATGGCTGCTGGCTATGCGTTCTTCTGCCATGTTTCTCTTTTGCTTGTCGTTTATGAAGTCGGTTACAGTCACACTTTATGTTAACGTTGCATTAACAGTTTTTCATTTTACAGTTAGAGTTAGACATTCGCAGCTCCGGGGGCAGAGATAGCTATATACTGTGTGTGTCGCTCTTTCTCTCTGCAGAAATGTCATTCTTAAGCTTCAATGAACCCCATCAGACGCTTAGATCAATACTGAACTTGAAATAGGCTCTTCAGTCCTAAGCACATATTAAATCTTCATGTGAGTTATTGACCTGTCTTGGCCAGCATACGGAAGTGGGTTATATCCCCATGCTTCCTCCTTCTCCTCTTTCTAACCAATTTAGCTGCCAGTTTTACTTGTGTAACACTCAGTAAATACACTCATAATAAAGTTTAAAAATGAAAGTTTAAAGAAAAAATGAGAATAATGGCCTGATAATTTACATTCTGATTAAATGGCAACAGAAATTCTGTGCACGAAAATAAAAATCTACTTTTAATTCCAGAACTGCGAGAAATGTTCTTAGAATTAACACAGCTCACTTCGTAACCGCGAGAAGGCGAAACAGTAGCTGCATTTTTCCCCAGTGGATGCTGGACACTATACCACTAATGGTTTTCGCAGGTTTAAAAACTTTTGTAAAAAGAAAAATACACCGAAAGAATTGGGTGCATTCAGTGGTGAATAGATCGTTTCGACAAGGAGCGTTTTATGTTTTGTTTAAGGCGCTACTAGAGGATGAACTGAAATTTTACAACTACCGCAGAATGTCATTCTTAAGCTTCAATGAACCCCATCAGACGCTTAGATCAATACTGAACTTGAAATAGGCTCTTCAGTCCTAAGCACATATTAAATCTTCATGTGAGTTATTGACCTGTCTTGGCCAGCATACGGAAGTGGGTTATATCCCCATGCTTCCTCCTTCTCCTCTTTCTAACCAATTTAGCTGCCAGTTTTACTTGTGTAACACTCAGTAAATACACTCATAATAAAGTTTAAAAATGAAAGTTTAAAGAAAAAATGAGAATAATGGCCTGATAATTTACATTCTGATTAAATGGCAACAGAAATTCTGTGCACGAAAATAAAAATCTACTTTTAATTCCAGAACTGCGAGAAATGTTCTTAGAATTAACACAGCTCACTTCGTAACCGCGAGAAGGCGAAACAGTAGCTGCATTTTTCCCCAGTGGATGCTGGACACTATACCACTAATGGTTTTCGCAGGTTTAAAAACTTTTGTAAAAAGAAAAATACACCGAAAGAATTGGGTGCATTCAGTGGTGAATAGATCGTTTCGACAAGGAGCGTTTTATGTTTTGTTTAAGGCGCTACTAGAGGATGAACTGAAATTTTACAACTACCGCAGAATGTCATTCTTAAGCTTCAATGAACCCCATCAGACGCTTAGATCAATACTGAACTTGAAATAGGCTCTTCAGTCCTAAGCACATATTAAATCTTCATGTGAGTTATTGACCTGTCTTGGCCAGCATACGGAAGTGGGTTATATCCCCATGCTTCCTCCTTCTCCTCTTTCTAACCAATTTAGCTGCCATTAAAATGAAAGAGCAGTTTCCGTGTAGGCCATGTGTGCTGTTCTCAGAAGTATCTGAACGACCTACATTATCTACTAAAAGTACATCACCCGCCTCTCTCTCCCTCCCCTACAATCAGACGCTACTATTATAACTATCATCAAAATGAAAGAGCCAAATACAATGTATCTGACCAACTAGAATTATTGAAAGATCCATTTCAATGTAGGCCGCCTCAGCTGTGTTCAAAAGTATCCAAGTGAGCTAAATTACTTATCAAAAAATACTTCACGTCCCCCCCTTCCCACCCTCCGGCCAGAGCCCGATACTTTAATCACCATTCAAACGAAAGAGGTGATTACAATGTAGCCTCATCTGAGTTGTTCTCAAAAATATCCGAGTGACCTAAGTTAAGTATCAAAATATACATCACACATGTCCCTCTCCTTCCCTCCAGCCTACTATTTTCACAACCATTACAATCCAGCAATGTCTGGACTATGTTCAAAAGCTGCTGAATGACCTGAATTACGAACCAAAAAAACATGTCAAAGCACCCTCTCCTCTCCCCTAACCATAGCTTAGTATTTAAGTCTCAAATGACAGATACATTTCAATTAGCCCGTCTGGACAATGTTCAAAATTACCTAAACGACCTATAATATCTATAAAAAAATACCACCCACACCTTCCTCTCCATTCCTCCACTCACAGACTAGCATTTCTACCACCACTAAAATAAAGAAGCCAGTTACAATTTAACCCCATCCGAACTGTCCTCAGAAATATCCGAATGACCTAAATTATTTACCAAAACATAAATCACACACACCCCTCTCCTGTGCTCCACTCAGAGTCTAGTACTTTCACCATCATTAAAACTCAGGAGCCAATTACAAACTAACCCCATCTGGTATGTTCTCCAAAAAAAAAACTGTATAACCTGCAATATTTATCAAATTATACTTTACACGGCTCCCTCTGCTCTCCTCCAATCATAGATAAGTGTTTTAGTCATAATTAAGATGAAATATCAGTTTCAATGTAGCACATCGGTGCTGTGAATAAAAGTATCTCGAATTATTTAGCAAAACATAATCACTCACCCCCATATTTCTCTCCTCCAATCAGGGGCTAGTATTAAAATGGAAGAGCCAATTACAGGTTAGCCCCATCTGAGATGTACTTAAAAGTATCCGAAATGTTTATTAAAAGATGCATCAAAGTATCTGAATTGTGTAAAATACCGAATATGTCATCAACTATGTTTCCATTACTGACTTCGAAAAATCTTTTGTGGACTAGCTCAACAGCCATATGGTTAAATTGCATTTGAAGCTGTTCATAATTCGCAATGTCATATTATAAGAAGTACATAACATACTCTCTACAAGTAATTAAAAATAAACGTTTTTCATTATAAAATGTAATCAACTAGCCAGTAATACACAGTTGTCGAACATACGTTTCCCTTTAAATTTTATTACACAAACCCAAAACACGTGAAATAAAATCGTCTACAAATTTATGTCACAATCATTTACTATCCCCACAAGATATCAGTAGTAGTAAAACCATAAAACGTTCAACTTTTGTAGCATGAGTTGCTTACTATCACAAACACATGTCTACATTGGTAAAAATGTTCAGGTTGGGTCTATGGGCTGCACTTAGTGTTCCACACAACAAAGCCTTAAAATAATTATTATCGAAATCTGTGAAGTTTGTCTAGTGCCACAATATTCTAAAATGTCTGCAAAATACTTCGGCAATGCAAATAATGTGATGTTAATATCATTTATCACAATGTTTACAATAAGTATCACAATGCTATATTCCACACATATCCATCAAACTAGTTCCTATAAAACATCATTGTAGACTCTAAAATATATGTCAGAGCAAGGGAGAGTGAAGATAACATATCACTCAAAAAATACAGTGAGCTGACAAAAGTCATGGTATAGCGATATGTATCGTGCAAAACGTAGAGCAGATAGCGGCTTTAAACATTACAATACTTGTGCAATGTTTATTGCCTGCAAACCACCTGTCATTTGGAGAACAGTCGTGCAAGTGGACGATAAATTTTGCAATCATAGAAGAAAAAACTGAAATGATCCTGATTTACGGAGAACGTAGGAGAAATGTTGCTGCTGCTGTCGCCTTGTATACCGAGCGTATTCCAAAGAAAGCTCAGCCTCGTTCGTTCTTTTACGAGGTTGTGAACGCCTTTATCTCTGATGGCACCATACACACCGGCAAAAGGAAATTAAGGAAACGTGTTATAGGAGAAGCTAATGAAGTAGCTGCTCTAGCGGCAGTCGACCACAAAACACAGATAAGCGCCCAGCAATTACACTGTGGTTGTGGTATATCCGTACGTAGTATTGTCACAGTACTGTGCATCGTGATAAGTACGAGGTTTGAAAGTTAAATAGTAGAATCTCTTTACTCACAACCGATATAAAAGATTTACATGTTTGTACTTGTTACTGTCCTTCAAAGTAGTCACCAGCGTTGTGTCGACTCTGTTGCCAGCGATGTGGAAGGGGTAGTATATCGTTAACAGAGCCTGTTCTATTCATGGTGGGAATGAGGCGGTCTAATACCTGTCGAATCTCTGGAACAGTTCTGAAGCGAATGCCACGAAGTGGTTCCTTCATCTTCGGGATCAAATCAAAGTCACCATCTCCCGCGACCAGCTTTGCGAAAGAAGCGGCGACACTTTTTGCGCAACCCACCTATCATTTTGCACGACAATGCGCTGGCGCATGTTGCGCAAGCTGCTCTGTTCGGTCGATGGGACTGGGAAGTACTGTACCATTCACCATACCCCCCGGACGTAAGTCCTTGTGACTCTGATTTGATTCCGAAGATGAAGGAACCACTTCGTGGCATTCGCTTCAGAACTGTTCCAGAGATTCGACAGGCAGTAAGTAGACTGCTCCATTCGCACCATCAATAGAACAGGCTCTGATAACGGTATACTACGTCTTCCACATCGCTGGAGACAGGTTCTACACAACGCTGGTGACTACTCTGAAAGACAGTAACATGTACAAACATGTAACTCTTTTGTATCGGATATGAAAAAATAGTTGCCACTATTTAAGTTCCAATCCTCGTATTATCCATCCACATGCCACTGCACAAAGAACTTCATGCCGCCGATTTCCATAACCAGATGGTGTTTCGTGAATGAGCACGTCAACAAATGCAAACGACCTCCACGTTTTTTGCTGAGGTACTATTTTCCTATGAGTCTATATTCACGAGCCGTGGTAGTGTTAACCGGCATAACATGTGTTATTGGAGTGTAGACAATTCCCACTGGTTACAGAAAGTTGACCATTACCGTCCTCGGGCGGTTAATGTATGGTGTGGAATCATGGGGAACAAACACACTGGTCTGTATTTTATCGACGGAACGTTGAACGGTCGCAAATATAGAGCAGTTTTGGAACGGGAATTACCTGTACTACTGCAGGATGTTGCCCTGGACGTTTGACAATGCATGCGGCTTCAGCATGACCATTGCCCAGCACATTACGCAATTGAAGCACGAAGGGTATTAGATCGTGTTTACACTGATTGGTGGTAAATTTGGGAATTTGTGGTAAGGTCTTATGGGACCAAACTGCTGAAGTCATCGGTCCCAAGGCTTACACACTACTTAATCTAATTTAAACTAACTTACGCTAAGGACGACACACACGCCCAGGCCCGAGGTACGACTCGAACCATCGACGGGGGGAGCCGCGCGGACCGTGACAAGACGCTCTAGACCGAAGGGCTACCCCCGCGGCTTACGGGTTGGAGGATCGGCAGATATAGCCCTATTAATTGGCCCGGTAGATCGCCGGATTTGACGTCGCCTGATTTCTTTCTGTAAGGATATTTAAAATATAAGGTGTACCAGCAAGCGTCAGCAGCAGTGATGATACAGTCGACCGCACCAGAAACTGTTTTACTGAAATTTCCGCAAATATTCTTATGTCATGTGTACGGCATTTCAAAAGAGGATCACTAAACGTATTGAAGTTGGCGGTACTAAGTTTGAACACTTCAACTAACTGTAAAAGTAGAGCTGCTTTCGCCCCAAGCCTCGGCCACAGTAGCACGTCGAGTAGTCCCTTATTCGATATGATGAAGGAATATAACATTGCGAATGGGGTTTCCAACTAGGAGTTGTGAAGCACTGGCCTGTGGTACCCTCACAGCATGGAGGTGGGGTCACACGTACCATTGGATATTCAAGGGCGCCGGCCGGAGTGGCCTAGCGGTTCTAGGCACTTCAGACTGGAACCGCGCGACCGCTACGGTCGCAGGTTCGAATCCTGGCTTGGGCATGAATGTGTGTGATGTCCTTAGGTTGGCTACGTTTAAATAGTTCTAAGTTCTACGGGACTGATGACCTCAGATGTTAAGTCCCATAGTGCTCAGAGCCATTTTTTTTATATTCAAGGGCTATTGAGTAGCATGTTGTAAATTACGATTATGTACCCATTCTGTTCCTCCGATTAAGCGCCATCTGCGGCGAAACGAAGAAAAAGCTTCAGACAAAACGTATTTAAATTTCGATGTAGAATCGTTTTCAGCAAATAAGAAAGGGGAGTTCCCAATGAACATTTCAAAGTGGCACCCCACCACCCCCGCATGTGGTGGGGTGGCAGGTCAAGTCATATGTCATTGGATGTCCCCCTCCGAAAGAAACAAATTGGAATTACAACTTTTGTTTTGCTTCCTATTTGTAGCTTTTGTGATATTCCAATATCTTCAGTTAAAATGAACACCCTGTATAAATAAGAATTACAAAGAGTGAGAGAGCCGGCCGCTGTGGCGGAGCGGTTCTTGGCGCTTCAGTCTGGAACCGCGCTGCTGCTACGGTCGCACGTTCGAATCCTGCCTCGGGCATTTATGTATGTATGTGATGTCCTTAGGTCAGTTAGGTTTAAGTAGTTCTAAGTCTAGAGGACTGATGGCATCATATGTTGAAGTCCCATAGTGCTCAGAAGCATTTGCACCATTTAGAGTGAGAGAGGAAATTTACTGTGTTGCATTAACCAGAGAGACTGCACCAAAATACCACGAAGTGTATCAACTTGCCTCGATAACGTATCAGCTTGCCACATACTGTAACACATTGCCTTAAAGTGTATCAGATTGCCCACAGACTGTATCAAAAAAAGTTGATCAACCTGCCGCGAAGTGTATCGTATTTCCCACAAAAGTTTACCCGAAACACGTATCAAATCATCCCCAGACTACATCAGATTAGCCCCAACTTCCATATTAACCCCAAAACTGTATCATGTTTCCCCTAAATTGTGTCAAATCACACCAAACAGTATCAAATTACTCCCAAATATGTATGAAATTGCCTCAAAACTATGTCAAAGTACCCTGAAGTTATATCAAATTGCCACTAAAAATATCAAATTACCACCAAAAATATATCAAGTTATTCCAAAAGTGTTCAAATTACCTCACAAGTGTGTAAAATTGCCCCAAACTATATTTAACTACCTCAACAGTGAACTAAAATACCTCGCAACTGCAACATTGTTATAAAATACACTTTAGGACAAAAAACACGATTTACCATTACGGAATTATCCGAAATGGAAAGACATCAGTAGATGTGAGATACATGTATGTACAAACAACTGATTAGAATTTCAGAAAAACTGGAAGATTTATTCACTAAGGAAGTCTAAATAGCATTTGTCCTTCTCTGCCACTTAAAAGCAGTTATTCGGCTTGGCATAAACTGATAGAATAGCTGGATGTCCTCCAGAGGTACATCGTGCTGAATTCTATCCGACTGGTTATGAGGTGCCATCAATTTTCGAAACATCCCTAGCTGGGGAGAGCTCCGGTGACTTTTCTGGCCAAGGTAGTGTTTGGCAAGCGTGAGTACATGCAGTAGAAACTCACACTATCTGCAGGTGGGCATTATCTTGCTGAAATGAACGGCAAGGGTGGCTTGCCACGAAGGGCAAGAAAGTGGGGCATAGAATAAAGTCGATGTATCGCTATGCTATAAGTGTGCAGTGGATGACAACCAAAGAGGTCGTGCTATGAAATTCAATGGAGCTGCAGACCATTACTCCTGGTTCTCGGGCTGTATGGTGGGCGGAAGTCATGTTGGTATCTTAACATTGTCTACGGTGTGTGCAGAAGGGTCTTCGCTGGTCATCGGGGCTGAGTTAGAAGCGGAATTCATGACTGAAGACAGTTCTACTCCAGTTAATGATATTCCAAGTTGAAGACGTGTATGGAGATAACCTGGGCAGTGTTGAGATACCATTGGTTGTCATCTGTGGGACATTTACAGCACAGCAGTACATCGACGGTGTTCTACGGCCCGTTCCATTGCTCTTGGTTGCCAGCTTTCCCGGGCATACATTTCAGACAAATAATGCCCTCCCGCACATGGCGAGAGTTTCTATTGCTTCTCTTCATGCTTGCTGAACTATACCTTGACCAGCAATGTCTTAAAACCTCTCCCTAACTGAGAACGTTTGGAGCATTATTGACAGGGCCCTCCAATCAGCCAGACAGAATACGGCACGATATCCCTAATGAGGACATTCAACAACTCTGCCAATCAATGTAACGTCGAATACCTGCTTTCACGAAGAACAGAGGTGGTCCAACGCATAATTGACTTGCGCAATTTGTGATTCATTTTCTTCTAAATAAATCATCCTGTTTTTTTGAAACTATAATTATTCGTTTGTCCGTATGTGTACAATACATCTTCTGATTTCCGTTCCATTCAAATAATTCCCTCATGGCACCCGATTTTTTTTAGTGTGTATATTGCAGAGGGAGTGAAAAGCTGTAATGTTACTTTAATGTGTCAACAAGATCATAGTATATTATAAAAAGAATACAGTTTTCCCTTGAGTAACAGCAAAAGATGATAACGTTTTGAGCAGTAAAATGAAGTTAAAACCCTAGCATGCGGTTGATATTAATTTGATATAGGAATAACACTGTTTGCTTTGCTAATTCTCATCAATAAAAGCGTTAAGCTGTAAGATAGAGATATAGTAGTGTTGGTGGGTCTTCTGCGACCAGTTTGTATGTACATAGTACGTTATGTGAACAATTTAGGTGTGTCAGTATTTGCTTCCTCGTGTACATTAATACAGTCTCTCAAGTACATCATATTTATCAGTCTCTACCTAATGGTATTTGTGGTAATGGTTGTCAGGTATTTTCACATCTGCCTCATCTCACAAGTGTGGGCACAACATCTAAACATTATGTACACTACTTCCACATCTGTCTCATAATAATCTATATTCTGATTTATACATTACAGGAAATTTGTTGTCCCTCCCTATGCAATTGGAGGTGCCACGACCCACTGTTACCTTGTTTGGTCATATATGAATGAGTATAAGCAAAGCATGTTAATCTGGAATTTAAATGATATGTCGTAGTAAAACACTATTTTCCTTCGTAATATCAAACACCTTTTTCCTTCCTTCCTTCGCTAAAAATCCCGTTGCGCGTATGGTGGTAGTTTTATTAGATGTTGGTGTATTGGACTACAATTTTAGTTAGCTACAGTTCCAAATACAACAGTTCCCTCACTCATTTGTACTACCTCTCATCAACTGTATATTTTAATAGCCACAAATTACCGTCACCCAATCCTAAATTTGTGTTGGCTCTTTCATTTCTCATACTGTGCTATAACTGATTTTAAATGAGGAGAACTGAAATGTAATTGGTTGGTGGTATGGGCAGGGGAAGGAAGGAATAAAAGGTTTCTAATTTTCCACTAACACAGTTCGGGTATTTCAGCCGTCTTGGAATTTTTATTTATTAATCGGCTCTATGATTGGTCGGTGATGGGAGGAGTGGTAGGGAGGTAACGTCGCTTCCCACTGATAAGGATGATAACTTCACTGTTGATGTCACTAACAAAGATTTGTAAGACTATGCCGAGTCTTGGTTGTCCAGAATCGGCATAGGATTACTGTTAGCCAGCCACAATGTTTACCTTTACTGTAATTACCTTAAATTATTTTACGGAAGTACCAGGATGATCCCTGTTGTAGAGCCGTGGCCGATTACGCATCTCGTCCTTCCAAAACAGTAGCTACAATTATATAATTGCCTTTATAAATGAATTATTTTTATTCTTTATCTGTAACTCCATGACAATTCCAGTATCACTGGAAAAGTGCACAACTACTAGCCTAATATGAATTTTAGTTTGATTAATAATCAAACTGCCAGCCGACTTCAAATCAAACGAAACAGTGTCATTTTTCATATTTTAAAATTATAAGTGTTTCCTTAACTGGAATGAAATTAACGACACACGTTGACCATTGAAGTCATAATTCGCTGTTTTGGAAAGAGAATTAGTAAGAAGGCTGCCATGCAAAATTTCTGCTAATCCATGTCTGTTCATTTCTATATTTGTGTTACAGAGACAATTAAAATTTACGTGGTTATTACACTACAGAATGGTTAAGAGCAGTTACTATTCTGTCATCAAATATTTGCTCCAGAATCTCACATCCAAAGATTTTATGCCAGAAACCTGACAAAATTTCAACACTGATCCTGGAGAAAATTCGGTGGCTACATGTTACGCCAACTGTAATTTGTTCAATAAATCTCCTTCCGACGCAGTTGAAACACAGTGCTACTATTCAACAAAATGTTTGTGAAGTTATTAGAAGACAAGTAAGAAAAAAACTGAACAGGGAGTTAGTTGGGTGCTGTATGAAACACAATGGGTGTTGGCTGAGCACTCCAATAAGCACACAAATAAACAGGTAAATAAGCTAGTGACACTCATAGTGGGTAGACATTGAGGGTGGATAAACCTTAGATTTGGGCAAGCGCCTGTCGACGATATACACTGTCTGATCAAAGGTATCCATATACCTATTAGTGGACATTAATATAGGGCATGATTAGGGGTGACATAGTCCTTGTCAAGTTGATAGCGATCCAATGTTATGAAATTTTATAAGCCACAACGGACACTGATTGCAAACATTCGTTTATTCGAATACCGATTTCGTTTATTTTGAATATTTCAGATAGATCTAAATACAGATATGAGAATATATTATAAATAAATATATAATATATAATTGTAAGCTAACAACTGTAATAAGTAGTGTCGTGTTATACACAGGCTGGAAAGTTAGTAAACATACCTGTCTTCATGAAGTTTAGAGAGAAGTCAGTAACAATAAGCAGCCATAAGTGACATTGTCGTATGGACTTTCCTGTGTTGAGTGATTTCAGTTGCTTTTCTATTCCTTGGACACTTATTTCGATGTCAGCCACTTTTCGTTCGTGCGAAGATTTATAGAAGGAACTGCAGTGCGGTCTTCCTCTGTGAAACAGCTCTGGAAAAAGGTGTTTAGTATTTCAGCTTTACGCGTGTCATCCTCTGTTTAAATGCCATTATCATCCCAGTGTGTCTGAATGTGCTGTTTCGATCCACTTACTGATTTAACGTAAGACCAGAACCTCCTAGGATTTTCTGTCAAGTCGGTACATAGGATTTTACTTTCGAAATCTGTGAACGCTTCACGCATAGCCCTCCTTACCCTAACTTTGTCATCTTTTAGCTTCTGTTTGTCTGAGAGGTTTTGGCTGCGTTTAAATTTGCAGTGAAGCTATCTTTGCTTTCGCAGTAGTTTCCTAGCTTTGTTGTTGAACCACGGCGGGTTTTTCCCATCACTCACAGTTTTTCTCGGCATGTACCTGTCTAAAACGCATTTTACGATTGCCTTGAACTTTTTCCATAAACACTCAACATTGTCAGTGTCGGAACAGAAATTTTCGTTTTGATCTGTTAGGTAGTCTGAAATATGCCTCCTATTACTCTTGCTGAACAGATAAACCTTCGTCCCTTTTTTTTTTATTCCTATTAACTTCCATATTCAGGGATGCTGCAGCGGCCTTATGATCGCTGATTCCCTGTTCTGCGCTTACAGAGTCGAAAAGTTCGGGTCTGTTTGTGATCAGTAGGTCCAAGATGTTATCTCCACTAGTCGGTTCTCTGTTTAATTGCTCGAGGTAATTTTCGGATAGTGCACTCAGTATATCGTGGGCACAGTGGGCATACCAAAACAACAACTGAGGAACAGTTGGTGGCACCGGCTGAGTAGATGATGGAAATGAACAGAATGAGGAATAAAATTAATAATACTGCCAAGGATAAACAAAGGTATTGCTTTCGCTTATCGTTGAGATTATAAACGCCAGTACTCAGTGGTAGGCTGCGACATTCACAATAATCAAAAACGCGAAATGAAAGCAGCGATTCAGAGCTCGATAAAAGGGCTGCGGGCACAACAGATTCCTGAAACCAAAGCAAGAAAAATGCGAATAGCAGGGGGAGAAGCAGAGCTCTAACGAGATATAACATTTAAAACATATTGTCATGACAGCTTTGTAACATCTGCACATATCTGTATTTGTATCACTCTGAAGATAATCGAAATGATCGAAAGCGGTAATTGAATAAACGAGTATTTACGATTAGCGACTGTTGTGACTTACAAAAATGGGTGTGTCAACCCTTCGCCATTATGACACCTTGAACTCTCCTAGCGACACTTTGAGCGAGGTGTCTGCCTCTCTGTGGAGGAATATCAGCTCATCCTTTCTCACGAGCCAAACCCCAAAAAGGTAGTGATGTTGGATGCTGTGGTTTGAAGCGGAGACGACGCCCTGATTCATCCAAAAATGTTCCACTGGGTTCAGGGCCGACAAATTCATTCTAGGAAAAATTAGTGTCCATAAACTATTGTCTGAAAGATGCTACTTTATGACAGGGGCATGGTCATGCTGACACAAACGCTCATCGTCCCTGAACTGTTCATCTACCGTACGCATTATACAGTGCAGTAAAATGACTTCATATCCTTCTCCATATAGTTTTCACTGACAGGCAATAATTAGATCACACTCAAACCACAAAAAATAGCCCGGCACATTAAACCCACGTCCTCCATACTTCACTGTTGGTACTACGCATTATGGCAAGTAACGCTCTTTAGGAATTCACCAGATTCAGTCCATACCATCGGATAGCCGCACGGTATAGCGTGATTCGTCATTTCCAATCAATCGCTTCCAGTTATCGACTGTCCAATGGCCTTGCTCTTTACACTACTTCAAGCGTCGCTTAGCACTGACTACAAAAAAGTTTCACTTCTGAGGAGGTTCTCTACCATTGTACCCTAATCTTTATAACTTTCTGTACACACTCATCGTGTTAAATTGACTGCTGGTAGCGCTTTGGGACTCACAAGTCACTCCTTCTGCTGAATTCATGTAATTTTTTGCATCCACAATCCGAAATACTCGACGGTCCCTGTCCGTCAGTGTATGTGGTCTGCCTGGCCTTGGTTTAGCTCTGGTTGATCCTTCATGTTACTCCTTCTCAGTGACATCATCAGCAGTTGAACTGGACAGCATTAGAACGGTGAAAAAGGCCCTGATTGCTTTTTTGCTCAAATGATGTCCACTGACTAGTCTCTGTTCGAAATCACTGAGCTTTCCTGACCGAACAATTCTGTTGCACGCTATTATCAACACTTTCTCACTTCTCTATTATTAACACTTTTATCATGACAGATCCACGTGTAGTAACATCTGGAGATCACTTCCACATTACATAGGAGTGTCCGGATACTTTTGATAATGTAGTGTAGATGGATTTTGTCATTGTGGAGGCACGATTAATTAAGAAGAATATCACAAGAAAGATATAGTATGAAGGGCGATCATAGAGTTACCGTTCGAAGGCCGTACAGTCCAGAATCGGTATGCCAGTCAGGCAAAATCGCCTTGAACACTTTGGTCCCATCGATGTACCAGGTTGTAGTCACCCGTTTGGCAAAACACAGTGGCCTGCTGCGTGAAGAAGCCTATAACTGCCTGCTGACATCGGAGTCCAACAGGAATCGTCAATCTTTCAACGTCTTTTTTTTTAATGGAGCGAAGCCGTGATAATAGCATGGGGAGAGATCAGGGCTACAGGGCGGGTGCTAGAGTGTCTCACACTAGGTTTAGCGTAACTTCTGCGTTACGGTATTTGCGATATGGTGATGTGTGTTATTATGAAGCAGCAACACGCCTAATATGTGGTTTTCGACGTACATTCTGCCCCATAAACTTTCTTCATTCTCCGAAGGATGTCTACAGGCGTTAGTCCTTCACCAGCCAAGAAAAGAGTAACAGCACGTATTTCCTGGTTCAAAAAAAAAAAAGACTCTGGGCACTGTGGGACTTAAAATATGATGTATGTCCTGTATGAGAGCATTTGGTAACAGCGTCGCTATAGTTCACGTTTTTGCATTTGCCGCACGCGCATCGGAAAGACATGAATGGCACACTAATCCCTTGCCTACATGTCATTTCTTATTTATCCGCATCGCGATCACGTTGCGTTGCCTATACGCTGAAGCAACGTCCTCAAACGAAAACATTTTGATCGCCCCTTATATTAAATCGTTGTAAAAGGTAAAAAGAACAGTTGGTGACACCACAAATGTAACGCCTGAGACTAGAAAACACTCATTTAATGCTAAGTTTTGAAGACAGATTTGAACGATTCTAAAACATGAACATAAGGTAATACAGATGGGAAGAGAAATGTAATTTTACAAAAAAAATGGCTCTGAGCACTATGGGACTTAACAGCTGTGGTCATCAGTCCCCTAGAACTTAGAACTACTTAAACCTAACTAACCTAAGGATGTCACACACATCCATGCCCGAGGCAGGATTCGAACCCGCGACCGTAGCAGTCGCGCGGTTCCGGACTGCGCGCCTAGAACCGCGAGACCACCGCGGCCGGCGGTAGTTTTACAGAATAGTTTCTTTGAGAGCAGAATGAAGAAAGCTTACTAACATGTTAATAATACAAAGTCAGTACGTACTTCTTGCTCCTCCATCCTGTTAAGGTGAAAACCATCTGACTAGTTGGTTTAAAATGACTGTCGAAAAAGAAGGAAATCAGTCTTTCGCTGGTTAGCACTATGTAGGATTCTTTGCCGTGCATAAGTAGAATCGTAGGAGGAAGTGTTGCATGTCTTCTGAGTGCTGTCTGATATTCAGTTTCGAATCCATATTCCAATATTTAAGGATGTTTGGTGTGTATCTATCTTACAGGTATGTCTAATGGAATTATAGGCATTTCAAACGAAATTTCTACGAAAAGTCACTAGGCAAGTTCGATAATTCAGAAATTATCAGCAGTCACGCGTCTTCCGGTGGAGTAGAGATTACCGAATGAAAACAGAGTGGGTGCAGAAATAAATGAAGTCTACCTTTTCCGCGCATTTGCGATTCTCCGCGGAATGAGGGTTTTAGAGCCACGCTGTCACCATAATATAATTATCATAGATGCTATGATACCACCAGCGACGTGGTTGGCGGTTGATGTACACGTTATCATGTCACGCACTCTCAAAATGGTTCAAATGGCTCTGAGCACTATGGGACTCATCTGCTGAGGTCATTAGTCCCCTAGAACTTACAACTAGTTAAACCTAACTAACCTAAAGACATCACAAACATCCATGCCCGAGGCAGGATTCGAACCTGCGACCGTAGCGGTCTTGCGGTTCCAGACTGCAGCGCCTTTAACCGCACGGCCAATTCGGCCGGCACGCACTCTCACGATTAGTAGATTCAGACAAGGGAAGTAGCTGGTTTGAAACGGGAATCAGTCGGCGCAGTAATGGCGGCGAGTAACGAAGCTGCCCCTCATAAAACAGCCGGAGTGCAGCGTTGCTTGCGAGTCAATCTTGGGGAGCTGACTCCCTAGTTGACCCACGTGCCTTTGTTAAGTCGTCCAGTCCCAGCTGCTGCATGCTTCCTTATAGCACCCGCTGACGTACGGCTATTTTAAGAACATTCCTGACCTCTGGCCGGCCTGGACCGCGCAGGAACAGATGAAACAATTTGAGAAGCTCTAATTTACGCTCGTATGCTGGCTTAGAGTCACTGCGGTTCACTGAATGGTATGCACGAGGCAAAAGTTTCATTGTGTGCGGCAAGTATATCCCAGACACCAGTATATTACCTATATCGGTACGTAGAAAATTAGGCATCATTTGCAGTAACTGGATCCCATAGCAGAACTTATGAGCAACTCATTAGTATTTGGCGAAATAGGTTGTATGTTCTGAGTCGTCTCATCTAAATTAACACAAATCTTGTAAAAGAACCATTTATACATTTTCGTAGACTTACATCCAGGCAGAAAGGAAGTAAGGCTAGAAATTAGTATCTCGTTGATAAGTAAACCATCAGAGTCGACAAATTTCTGCGAACTAGACAATATCAGGAAAGACTCGGGCATAACGTGGTTGGAAGCTTACAGTAGAAGTGTATTTGACAAACTAGAACAAAATCAATCGATAACTGGCAGAAGCATGTTCCAATCTCATTCGTATCTAAGTCATGTAAAGTATTGTACCCACTCTGACTCCCTAACTTGATTAGTAAATTCCATCTGGACTGCTATTTCTTTTGTTTATGTTTACCGGTTTCGATCGGACTGGTGGATCATCTTCCGGACCACTTTGGGAAAAAGAAAAAAAAATTCAGGAATATAAGAAATTATCTAATTGTAGCACTATAAACAATAGTGTCAATGGTGCTAAAATTAACATCGGGAACTTGTTTATTCCTAGTACTGTAAGGTTCGGTTTTTCGGTAGTGGTAAAAGTGACATAAGACTGACGAAAAAACTTCAAAAAATTCGTAGACAGTCACTTGACATGTGCACAACTCAGTGGCTAGTAGTACTTTGATACACAGCGTAAAGGAGATAGGTCCAACACAAAATTAAAGTAATTCTTAAAATAAAAAGTTACTTTAAGTTACTACACTTCAGTACGTATGATGTGTTATAAGATAAGAGGTAAAGTACAAACGTAGGAAAGAACCTCACAGTAAATTGTACGTTTTACATTTTCGTGCTTGCTTATAAATTTCGTAAGACAGTGCGAAATCAGCAAACACATCCGATTTGCATTATTTGAGTCCCCCAGTTGTTAAGCAAGAATCCTGAGTATTTTATTTATTAAATTAAGGAAAGTTCTGAAACCAGTGTTTTAATAGATGGTGTTCTTCGTTAATTATAACAGCTGAGTTTACGATTTCCTTGGACGCATCGTCAGCTATGATTAATAAAAGCCACATTAAGCTACCGCACGCTACTTGGACATCTCAACATACTACGAATATGGACAATGTGCATACAAGGAACTCGCATTCGAGAGAACGACGGTTAAAATTCCAGCCTGGCCATTGAGATTCAAATTTCTCGTATTTTCGCTAAGTAGCTCCAGACAAATGCCGGGATGATTCCTTATAAGGGACATGGCCGATTTTCTTCTACACCCTGAAACATTTCGAGCTTGTGCTGCGTATTTAATGACCTCACTTCCGACGGGGCACTAAATCCAAACCCTTACTCTTTTCCTCCCAGTCAACGATATCTGCTCATGATATTTATGCATCGTGTTAGCTTTAACTTTACCTCTCTATTTTACCCACTTCACCTCTCTTCTCTGTTCATGTTGTCTTCATACCATGCACCTGACTCAAACCCTAATATCTGTTACCTCTGATCCACCCTTCCCCTATCCTAATTTCGACATTACAACACAACTGATCCTTTGGAACCCATACCCTTCGGCCATGCAGAATCTCTAACGTATAGTGTCGCAGTTCTGTCCGTTCCCACTGCAGGTCCTTCCATTAAAATATTCTCCCAATGTACGTTAACTGTTTACTTTATTATTTACTTAAAACATAAAAGAACAAGAGCTATACCTTCTAATACCATCAATAAGAGTCATGTTTGAATAATATTAAATCACATATGTAATTGTTGAATCTTTTTATTTGTATTGGTCAACTGCATGAACTATAAAATCTTTCGGCTGAAGAACGGAAAGTGCGTATCGCTGACAATTCATCCACAAAGGGCACGAAACAAACATAGATGATTAACTGCTCATGGTTAGTGCTCACAGATTTGTGGAATTTAACTGCCTCAGTTCACACGTAAGCAGTGTGTAAAAACGTGTGTTTGTCGAAATTTTTTATGAAGCCTTCCTAAGTGGCAGATTCCATTCCTTCCAAACTAATTGCTTAACTGTAGACCAGATGCGGCTTGAAATCGAAGTAATAGTATTGATGGCAGTTGAAAGTTTCATAAGAACTAAATGAATAAAAGAGACGGAACAGATCCCCATACTACACAAAAAAAGTCAGAACAGAGTAGCAGAAGCACCGAAATATGCATACTAGGTTTATATGTACGCTAAATCTCCAACATCGGAGATATTTTACAGAAGCTAGAAATTTGACACGCATTTAAATGTGAGATAATTTTAATAATTTTCACAACGGGATTCTGTCGCGAAATCTGACAGAAAATTCGAAGAGATTCTGGTCTTATATGTAAAGTATGCCAACGGCAACATACAGTCATTACCTTCACTCCGAGATAGCAATATTAGTGTTACCGACGACGGTGTCTCCAAAGCGGAATCACTAAGCATGGTTTTCAGAAGTTCGTTTCCCCAAATAAAATGCAATAAATATCCTATAATTCGAATCCACGTGAGTACCTTAAAAGTAGATGCCCTCGGATTAGCACGCAAACTTCTGGTTCATGTTGCACACCAGTTAGGTTACTTTCGATGTATGCTGCTGAAACTGCTCCATTCTTCGACAGCCACTCACTCGACGAAAGATTCGCACATGAAGCATTCAGAGTTGCACGGATCACGCCAATAAACAAGAAAGTAAGTAAAAACAACCGGCTAAATTATAGACCCTCATCAACGAGATACATTTGCAGTGAGGTCTTGGAATATATACTGTCTTCAGGGATCTCAAATTGATTCCATACTTCTAGATTTCCAGAATGGTTTTGGCACCGTTCCTCACAAAAGGAGTCCAATTCAATTACGTGCCTGTGGAACATCGACTCAGCTGGACGATTAAATTCGTAATTTCCGGTCAGAAAAGTAACAGTTTGTGGTAACTGTCGTAATGCATCGAATGAAACTGAAGTGAAAGATGGCATTCCCCAAGGAAGTGCTGCTCCTACTGTAAGTGAACTATTTCGGAGACAATTTAAGCAGCCCTCTTGTCATGTTTACAGACGACGCGTGATTTACCCTACAGTATTGTCGTTAGAAGATCAATATAAGTTATAAACTGATTTAGACAAGATAACTGAATTGTGTGAAAAGTGGCAAGTGACATTAAACAATGGAATGTGTGAGTCCCTTTACATGAGTATCTAAAAATTAGGTTAAATTTTGGTTATACGATAAATCATACAAATTTAAAAATTGTCGATCCAACTAAATACCTGCCGGCAACACTCACGAACAACTTAAACAGGAACCAACACATAGAAAATATTGTGGAGAAGGAGAACGAAAGACTATGTTTTTTTGTCTGACTCGTTAAAGATGTAACAAATATACTAGACTGTCTAGGGTACGCATCTCCGTTCTATTATGGAGTACTGCTGCGCGATATTGCGTCCTTACCAGACAGGATTGACAGAAGACATTGAAGATGTTCAAAGAATGGCAGCTCGTTTTACATTATCGCGAAATGGAGGAGAGAGTGTCATGGATATAACAGTCGAGTTGTGATGGCTGTTGTTGAAAGAAAGGTGTTTTTCGTTGCGGCGACATCTTTTCACAAAATTTCACTCGTCCAAATTTCTCCTCCGAATGCGAAAATGTCATCTTGATTGCCACCTACACAGGGAGAAATGACCATCGTGATGAAATAAGAGAAATCATAGCTCGCACAGAAAGATGTAGTTATTCCTTTCTGCCACGTGCAGTTCGTGAGTGGAACGGTTGATGAAAAGTCTAGAAGTGGTTCTACGAACCTCTTGCCAAGCATTTAAGCGTGAATTACTGAGGAGTCATGTAGATCTTACCAATGCTTCCCAACGCTCCGCCAGATGGCCAGAGGACCAAGTTCTAGCGTAGCCTAATGCAAAACGGCACGCACTTACTGTTTTTGCAGCGGATGGAACGAACGCCGATTTCAATGGAAACTGATGGACTCTTTATTAAAAGCAACAAACAGTGAACACCACCGGACGTTTTTGGTGGGTATACAAATATCTAGACTCTTTTAATTAGTTTACCTCGTACCCAATACATTCTGTAGTTTTCGCTAGAGCACGTCCATCTTAGACTGCTGGTCGGCACTGTTACATTTGTGGCCGACATTTACAACACTGATGATATAACAGGATAGCCGTATGCGTTAAACATTTCGAACAGAAACCTGAGAGGCATTTTCGTGATGTTTAGGGCTTGGTGTTCCAGTTTACAGCCGCTAACCAGCGAGCTAATTGTGTGCAAGTTCTTCAAAATTTCCCCATTTTCCTATCCTTTAGGTTAGCTTTTTTCTCAACACACCTGGAACATTATCTATTACTTACTTATATGATGAAGTTAATATATTACGAGCGTGTTCAACTTTTGTAGTCCTGTCTTCCTCAGTTGCGTGTAATATTACGGTATACTGATAATTTTTATATTATGGACCGTCTGACTACAACTCAATGAAACATACTTTTCGTGCCACACACGTTTCGCCTTTATTTTCTGTAAGGCATCTTCAGTGGCAGGTTGCGTGGACGATTTTCTTAATATGCTCCTGTTACATTTTTGGTGTTGTTCTTCTTCTTTTAATTGCCAATTGGGGTTTTTCCCACATTTCATAACACTAGGAACTGAACACATGTTTTGATCAAAACAAGTGTCCATTCCCAGTTCTGTGAAATGTGTGTTTCATTCAGTTGTAGTCAGATGGTCCATTAAGTAAAAATTATCAGTATACCTTAATAATATATTATAAGGTTGCTACATCTTACAGAATGTATGATTATGTTTTGGTCATAAACCACTCTGGGACTGTTTCGTTTTTTATGAAGAACAGAATCTAAATTGTTAACAACGTTAGGGCGATCCCAGTTCTAACTGATCACTACAGGATTATTTCATTACATCGCTGCTTATTATCGATGAGGCACTTTCTGCATAATGGGCCCTTTGGAACTGTCATGAACGGAAAAGGATAAAATTCCCTGCAACAAAAAATTTTCTCCACTATTACCTAGTTACTAAACACCCCCCGCCCCCCCCCCCACCGTCTTCGGGTTGTCCCACCAAGTTCAATTGCCTGCGTACATAGCTCATAGCTAGCACGTTTAAAGTTTCTCTTCCATCGCTGCTTCAAGTGTTTTATAGGAATTTTTAAGGGCCCATTACATTTACTCTAACTCAAGCTAAATAAGCGAAGGACTTCCAAGTTTACCTCGATGTATGTGTTCTTAAGGATATAGATCCCGAATGAGACTCTAGAAGGAACTGATGCACCATCTTCTACACCATAAACGCTCATTGAAATATGAGGCTCCCTTATCGCCCAGATGTCGGCGGCTACCCTTTGTGGCATGAATTACACGAGAACAATCTTTGAGACGCCTTCCTGATTGCTCAGCTGCCGACCCATGTTCGAAGCTGGGTTCAAAAGAGAACATTTCTTACTCACTGGCATCCCAGATAGAATTTAGTTCAGGTGACTTCGAAGAAAGGGCATATAAACATCGTCATAACTGTGGACTACTCCCCAATCATTTTGACACAATGCGGAAGCGATGACATATGAATTATGTTAATCTATCTCGGATGCAGAGTAATCGACAAATGCAGAGGTAACCTAAAGCGTATTGGGAGTCTTTTCTATTGATATTGTATATAAATCACCTGGCAGGCAATACTAAAAGTAGCCTCAGTTTTTTGCAGATGATACAGTTACCTAGAATCAAATACTGCTGGAAAAAGCTGTACTGATATCCAGTAAGATATTGATAAGTTTTTAAACTGGTGTAAGGACTGGCAAATTGCTCTATATGTTCAGGTATATATGACTGTTCAAAATACTGAAAAACGCTATGTATTATAGCTCCTATAACAATGAGGCACAATTGAAATAATTCCACTCATATTAATACCTGGGTGTAACAAGTTGTGTGGATGTGAAAAGTGAATGATCAAATAGATTCAGCTGTAGGTAAAATAGTTGTCAGACTTCAGTTGACTGGTATCATACTGGGAAATGGAGTCGGTCTATAATGGTAATGGAGAATGGTAATGAGGCATTAGTGTGAACCATTCTAGAGTATTGGACAGGTGTGTGCCACCCATACCAAAAAGATCAGCACGAACAGTTACAGAAGGTCGTCACGAAAATACTGAAAATCTAGTAGTAGCCACGCCTGAAGACAGACGTCAACTATCCTGCGACAAGTTTCTTACAAATTTCTAAGGAACAGCATTAATCGAAGACTTTAGGACCAAATCCTACATATCGCTCTCATAAAAATTGCGAAGCTAAGATTAGTATAGACTATTTACACTGCACGCCGGGGCATATGAACAGTCATTGCTCCACATTCCGCGTGCTGATAGAACGGGTAGGGAACCTAGTATGTAGTACTATGCGAGTAATGCTCTGAGAGGAGCCCTACAGTCGTTTACTGCGTTTGGATGCAAATCATAATGGAGAGGGCGTAGGATAGACGATGCAGACAGGTTCACACCAGATGCATTTGCGTAATGACGATCAAACGTGGCGTAGAAAACTGTACAGTCCTTTGCGATCATGTGGACATGATTCCCCTGTGCGATTACACTGGAAGGTCAAGTACACGCTCTTGGTTGCTTAAAATAATTTTCGGATTTGCTAGAGCATGATTTACATGCCTCCTCATTCTGTCTAGTCTCTTCATCTCTATACAGCTACTGCAACCTACATCCACTTGAATCTGGTTTCTGTAGTCATCCTTGACCTCCCTCGACAATTATATCCTCTTGCCCAACACCCCCCCCCCCCCCAAAAAAAAAATTACGATACCCTGATGCCTCATGATGTGATTCATCTACTTGGACGTTCATCGCAGTTTCGAATGAATTTACGATGACACAATGTAGACAGAAAACTTTGATTTACCAAGTCAGTGCAAAGTTCCGTTTCGTCCAACTTTGTAGCTTAGAGGCTTCGTCTTCTCCATCTGAAATACACTGAGATGGCATCCATCTCTTCTACATTAAGCTTTTAACATGGTAGGAACTTGCTTCAAAGTCGGTTTAAATCAACCGTAGCTTGTCCATTGGGCGCCGTACTAGCAGGGTTTGTTGCAGCAGCACCCTCCGATAGTCTTCCCATTCGTGCTGCACATGTGCAGTAAACACAGTACAAACGTTAATTTTCGCGCTATTAGAATGCAAGACCCGTTCTTTTTGTGATCAGTCACGAGTAACACCTGTTGTCATTGCGAAATATTTCAATGTTATTTTATCGACGTTGAAACTTTTGAACTCCACGGCAACTAATAACTGTTGGTGACTTTCTTTTCGTTTGTAGAAGAAACGACATAACGTGAAATGTGTGAATTCCTAAGGGATCAAACTGCTGAGTTCATTGGTCCCTAGACTTACACACTACTTAAACTAACTTATGCTAAGAACAACACACACACCCATGCCCGAGGGAGGACACGAACTCCCGGCGGGAGTGGCCGCGCAATCCTTGACATGGCGCCTCTAACCGCGCGGCCACTCTGCGTGGGCGAAATGACATGGGTAAACCGTTTCTGTGCCTCTGAATTCTCTGAGTATGGACCAACCACAAATTTCGGGAGTGTAATTAGTGTGTCGTACGTGACAGCAAATACGGAAATCAAAATTCAAGCAATCAGTGTTTACAATTTTACAATGGATCGAATGCAGATTATAGTTTGAAGCAAGGAGCCTACAACTGTACAAATAGTTGGACGATACACAAAGGCAGTCGATGGGACTGAGATAGTTGTTTTGCCAGAGTTATACAATGTCCAGCAACTCGCTTCTGCACAAAACAACGTTAATATCTATGTGCCATCATCAAATTTTTCTGGTGTTCCTGTAGAACAGCAGCAATTGCAGAATAATTCCACTAATGTTTCTTTATTTGTTTCTTAGAGTAAAGTAGTAAAGTACAAATACCAAAACCTGGGAACCAGTTTGTTAAAAAAAATCTTAGACTTCTGTGTTCCGATTTCTCTAACGGTGTTGTAATATTATCCGGAGACCTAGCAACAGTATCAAGAAAGATCAGTACGTCCAAAAAAATTGCAGAATATCCATAAATTTACATACCATGATAATATGACAAAAACATATAGAAAAACTGGAAGTCAAATGAGAAATATGATCCATTGGTGGTCGAATTCAACAAAATAATAAACAAAATTTTCTGTAAGGTATTGACCAGAGGAAAAACCAAAAGCGTGTTTATTTAGATAAGAATATCTGAGGTACCATAAAGCCACTCAAATTAGCTACTAACACTGCCCTATAAAATTACACCTTACGCCTTAAGAAATAAAGTGAGTTCCAAGTAAACTACTATGTTGGAGCTTAAACTTGTCTGGATGAATCAAACAAATTTTGTGTTTTGCAGCAGGCGAAATTGTAAATATATTTTTTCCCAGAAAGGTAATTGTATAAGCGTCAGTATTTAATACAAGGGATAATTCTTGAATTACCTACAACTTGATGGCAATATCAGGAAACGAAAACAAATGATAGTTTTATTGTTATTGACAATAGAGCTACACGGCTGAACACGAAAATTTATGCGCATACAGTGACCTGCAATTTAAGGTTTGAGTGTAATACACATAAAGAGAGTTATGATGGCTACTGTCGTACTTAACCAGTTGGAAAGTTTACTCGAGCAATATCTACCTGGTCGTAAATGGTGTTTGAGTTCGACTAAATGAGCTCTTACTCCACGCATGCGCGTAACGGTTAGAAAATTCTGCCCGAAGGATGCAAAAGTCAACATCCATTCAATTGAATGGTTCTCTGGGTCACAGATGGCACTATACTGCCTCCCTGTCATAGATAGACTTTCTCAATATGTTGCAGGATGCTGAGTTACAGCACGTCATATTGCGTGACTATCCGGATGCTCTGTACGGTGGCGACGGACATTAAAACGTAATTTATGGCCTTCATTTACTGCTTGTGGTACTTAGGACACAGTAACACGCTGCTCATTTTACATAAAGTATTACTCTAGACGCATTCCAGTCACCTTCATTCATAACTGATGTCCGACCCGTTTCAGACGCTGTAAATTGTGAGATATTTTTTCTGTACGTGGTGGCTCAAACTTATAGCCCCAAAATTAGGCAGGCAGAAGGGGACCCTAAACTGAGTATTTTGAGACAAGGAACTTGGGATCGGAAATGGGTGCTAAAGACAGTAAAAGGTCTTGAATGAAACATGCACCTGCTACAGAATTATGTAAGCTGCTTACATTTTATAGTAAACAGTGATCTACTGCATCGACGTTGTTGCCACTATTTGCAAAACAATACACGCTCGTCAAGAGCTCATCTCACCAGCGACAATGTTCTGTCAGCTAGAGGTCCAGAGTGGTACAAGAGCAACATATATGATCTTATTTAAAGCCCTCCCGTCTGTATATTTACCTGGTGTTCATTCGAAATATCATGCTACAGTGGAGTTTACCTCTTTTTGTTCTCGAGAAGATGTAATTTCAACACAGCAATGCACGATCACACTTCGATATTAATGTCTGTGAGCGCCCGAACAATAAATCCCCTCATACTGGGATTGGAACTAGAGGTCTTGTCCCAGGGAAAGCGCAGTAGCTGGGCAGCGATCCAAATGATTTTCTTCTGCAGGGTTACGTGAAATCATTGATATTTGACACCACAGTAGAAGCGATAGAGGAACTGCTTGTCACCTTGTATGGCAGATAACAGGGATTTTTGGAGAAATGGTTCAAATGGCTCTGAGCACTATGGGACTTAACATCTATGGTCATCAGTCCCCTAGAAAGTAGAACTACTTAAACCTAACTAACCTAAGGACACCACACAACACCCAGTCATCACGAGGCAGAGAAAAGATTTTTGGAGAGTTCAGCAACATTTTATGCGCTGTCTTTTCTTTCAAACATGTACAATGTGCATAAGTTTTCCCTATGACGTATAGGTTTTTCGGTTTAATATACAACTCACCATTCCCTTGTTACCATCAGCCCGCTCAGCCTGCTCAGTTTAGGTACGTTTACAAACAATGTACAATTTTGCCACAAATTCTTAGATGCGATATATACGTGGCAACAGCGTTAAATCGGTTTCCACTACAACCCACCTGTATTACCTGGTAAGCTCAAGGGAATTCGTAGAGAATTTTCATATCACCGCTGACGCCCCGTATATGCCAAATATCTTCCTACAGCCAAATTTCGGTATGGATGTTTCATGTATCCAACCGTGTAATTGCCTATGTAAGGCTCCTCCTGTAAGATTATTTCTTGCACGGTTTGCCGTGTGTTAAGAGGCCATCACGTTCGAATCTCTGGGGACCAAGCGTTACCACTTCCGGCCACTACAGCTCCCCAGCGGGAGGAGTTTCTCATTTCCAGCTCGTTTGCTCGCCTTAAGATTGCTGGCAGAAAGGGAGGGAGCACATGGCCGCGAAGCAAGAACAGGCGGCAGCGCCGAGCAACAGATGTTGTCGACACGTGATGTCCATTAGTGGCGGCTAACAACTTCTTGACCTAGGCGGAGCGCAGGTGCCGCCGCTCATAAGTCGATGTCTGCACCTCCGCTTTGGCGCCTGCAGCCACACGGAGTGGCTGGCGTTTTTACGACTCCTTAAAACTTGGAGCGAGCCACATAAAAGATGCATGTCGCCACAAGGGCGTTTTTAGATTACGGGAGAGTAACCGACACCGAAGCTGACGGCCGCTTGAACAGCAAAAGAATATTGGCGAAGACTTGGTGAAAGTAACAGCACCACTCTAGAAAACATAACCATGTTTTTACAGTTATCGTTGATGAGGCCATAAAGGAGTCGGCTTCATTATTGTAGGGCATTCACACAAGCCGTGAAGCAATCATACGCATTGTTAGCGAGCGGGTGTCCCACGCGAATCGTAAAAGCCCTTTGCACGAAACAAATACTACGTCTAATATTTTTATGGTGAAATGTAATAAATAAATGCTTAATTTTGAACTACACATTAAACAGACTAGAAGAAACAAAAAGACGCATCATTAGAAAACTAACTGGGACGACACAAACAAAAGGGGGTTGGAAAATGGGAAGCAATTAAGGGGGTCTACCAAAGAAACATAAAATTTCGGAGGTAACGGTAATGCGAAGATAACTCTTTCGATGTCGACAGACTTCAGAGGACATATTAATGATATAAACACTCATGTAAGTCTGAAAGAGGTCAACGATATTCTGGATTGCAGAAATAAGAAATGAATTGGAATGTAACAACAGTAGCTTTACTGTTTTCACCATTTCCTGAAGAAACGACTTTTTCTGAAGTAAATCAACTAGTAAGTTCAAAAAATTATTACGCTTCTTTCGAAGAGTAATGAGTTCGTTGTAACTGTGAACTACCGTTACTGTCGTGTTCCTACACAATCCTTTTCTCCGAAAGTCTCACACCGACATCGATTACAATGTCAGTCTGCCTGCTTAGCTGAGTAGTAACGTTCTTGAGTACTATGCAGCGGGCCTGGGTTCGATTCCCGGCCGGGTTGGAGATTTTCTCCGTCTGTGGACTGGGTGTTGTGTTGTCCTCAGCATCATGTCATCGTTACCAACGAGCAAGGCGCCCAATGTGGCGTCACCTCAAGTAAGATTTTCACCTAGCGGCCGAACTTCCCTGGACGGGGCCTCCAGGCCATCAATGCCGCACGATCATCTCATTTTTTCCAGATGCAGCTTGTGCTTTATCCCTGTACACTGCGTTACAGAGGGGTTCAACCATTGTTCATTAATTCTCCCCACTGAACATCACAGACCAGTTTGGGCATGCCTTTTAGAGAAATTTCTTTCTTAACACCACCCAATTCACTCGCATTTTATCCCTTCCGTAGTTCATCTCAAAAGGTTACGAACGTATATATTGAAACATGTCAAGTTATTCAGTTGTAAACAGCTTTCCGTTAAACGTTCTCGGAAATGTAAGCTCTAACTGCTTGTGACATATGGTCACTGCAGAAAGCTATTTTGTTTTTGTGAAACATCTGTGTATTTAAAAGTGGACTAGTTCTTTGTAATGACTTGCAATGGTATCTGCGGGGACTCATTTACCTTAAGAGAGACAAGTGACAGAACCACCTGTCCCTCAACTCAGCGTGAATTAATGATGCACACGTTGTTGCAGGTCTTCGCCTTATTCTGCACAAGGTCTTTAATTCTTACGTGGGTAGCTTACAAAAGGGAGAATAAATGATACACCTGAGCAAATGAGACAACGTACTGAATACAAAAGCATGTTGTCAGTCTACAGAATTTATTAGTTTAATGACCATATTTCACGATTCGCACTTAGTGGGCGTAAAATGAGCGAGTGATTCATAAGATAAGGAAGGAACCCGCTAGTTTTTTTTTATTATTTTTGAATATCCATATTTCAGTTATAAACAGCCATCTACACTGCATTTGTGTAAGTTATAATCCAACAAACTCGCAACAGTACATGTTACAATATGACTTTACTGGCGTGTAGGCAAAAGGAAGCGGAGGGATACCAACCTGACTTTCGCCTGCCATACGGCCCGACAAACAGGAGTGATGCACTAGGTTGCCATCCTTATTCATAGCAGTACCCGGTTGGTAGTAATCTGGGACATCTTTACAACACACCGGGACGTCGACAATATTCCATGCTTACATTTCAGTCGAAACAAGGCCTCCGGAGTAGACAACATTCCATTAGAACTACTGACAGCCTTGGGAGAGCCAGTCGTGACAAAACTCTACCATCTGGTGAGCAAGATGGTTCAAATGGCTCTGAGCACTATGGGACTTAACATCTATGGTCATCAGTCCCATAGAACTTAGAACTACTTAAACCTAACTAACCGAAGGACAGCACACAACACCCAGTCATCACGAGGCAGAGAATGAGTAAGATGTATGAGACAGGCGAAGTACCGTCAGACTTCAAGAAGAATATAATAATTCCAATCCCAAAGAAAGCAGGTGTTGAGAGATGTGAAAATTACCGAACTATCAGTTTAATAAGTCACAGCTGCAAAATACTAACGCGAATTCTTTACAGACGAATGGAAAAACTCATAGAAGCCGACCTCGGGGAAGATCAGTTTGGATTCCGTAGAAATGTTGGAACACGTGAGGCAATACTGACCCTACGACTTACCTTAGAAGAAAGATTAAGGAAGGCAAACCTACTTTTCTAGCATTTGTAGACTTAGAGAAAGCTTTTGACAACGTTGATTGGAATACTCTCTTTCAAATTCTGAAGGTGGCAGAGGTAAAATACAGGGAGCGAAAGGCTATTTACAATTTTTACAGAAACCAGATGGCAGTTCTAAGAGTCGAGGGGCATGAAAGGGAAGCAGTAGATGGGAAGCGAGTGAGACAGGATTGTAGCCTATCCCCGATGTTATTCAATCTGTATACTGAGCAAGCAAGAAAGGAAACAAAAGAAAAGTTTGGAGTAGGTACTGAAATCCATGGAGAAGAAATAAAAACTTTGAGGTTCGCCGATGACATTGTAATTCTGTCAGAGACAGCAAAGGACGTGGAACAGCAGATGAACGGAATGGACTGTGTATTGAAAGGAGAATATAAGATGAACATCAACAATAGCAAAACGAGGATAATGGACTGTAGTCAAATTAAATCGGATGATGCTGCGCGAATTAGATTAGGAAATGAGACGCTTAAAGTAGTAAATGAGTTTTGCTATTTGAAGAGAAAAATACTGATGATGGTCGAAGTAGAGAGGATATTAAAATGTAGACTGGCAATGGCAAGGAAAGCGTTTCTGAAGAAGAGAAATTTTTTAACATTGAGTATAGATTTAAGTGTCAGGAAGTCTAGATTTAAGTGTCAGGAAGTCGTTTCTGAAAGAATTTGTATGGAGTGTAGCAATGTATGGAAGTGAAACGTGGACGATAAATAGTTTAGACAGGAAGAGAATAGAAGCTTTCGAAATGTGGTGCTACAGAAGAATGCTGAAGATTAGCTGGGTAGATCACATAACTAATGAGGAGGTATTGAATAGAACTGGGGAGAAGAGGAGCTTGTGGCACAACTTGACTAGAAGAAGGGATAGGTTGGTAGGACATGTTCTGAGACATCGAGGGATCACCAATTTAGTATTGGAGGGCAGCGTCGACGGTAAAAATCGTAGAGGGAGACCAAGTGATGAATACACTAAGTAGATTCAGAAGGATGTAGGCTGCAGTAGGTACTAGGAGATGAAGAAGCTTGCACAGGATAGAGTAGCGCGGAAAGCTGCATCAAACCAGTTTCAGGACTGAAGACCACAACAACAACAACAATACATTTCAGCCAGAAAATGCCCGCCCGCGGACAGCGAGAGTTCCTACTGCTTGTCTTTGTGCTTGTCGAACCCTACCTTAGAAAGCGACGTCGCCGGATCTCTCCCCTGTTGAGAATGTCTGAAGCATTATGAGCAGGGCTCTCCAACCAGGGGATTCCGATGATCTAACGCGTCAATTTGACAGAATTCAGTACGATATCCCTCAGAGGACGTCCAAGAACTCTATCAATCAATGCCATGCTGAACCACTGCTTGCATAACGACCAGAGGTGGACCAAAGTATTACTGACTTGCTGAATTTGTTAAGCTCATTCTCTCGAATAAATCATGAAATCTTTCTGAAATTGTAATCGTTTGCTTGCCTGTACATGCACATCACATCGACTGTTTTTCGTCCCGCTGGGATAATTTCTTCGTGGTTTGTCGTTCCTTTAGTCTTAGAGTGTACCTTGAAGATAATTGCCTATTATAAATTAAAGAGTGTCTACATGTGATAAATGTTAATGTCTGCCGATATAAATGTGTACTAACTCATTTTCCAGTAGTTCTTTGTTGAAGAACGGGTAGGCTTTGATTTGGCATTTCAGTTACATTGTTGGCTAATTTGATTTTTGAGTCCGAAGCTGATTGTTATCAAACAACTTTATAGACTAAATATCCTGAAGATCTGCCAAATGTGTTTCCATTTCCACCATCTTGTTACCTAAGATCACATAAGATAACATCGTAAGGGACAGAAAGTCACGTTCACTAACCTCTATTTCGCTGTGAAATTTCTTGTTACAGCTTTCAGTATATGGGACCACGGTTTTTTCTGAACTTGTATCCTTCAACAAACTGATGGTCTTCTTGATTTCAGCATTGCAAATACGTACAGCACATGAAATTTTGTGTTGAAGAAGTGTACAGAGATGGTCATCATATACAAATACTTCTTTGTAAATGCGGAGAATTAAAATGTCTTTCAATGCATTGTATTTAAGATACATTGTCTGAACAGCTCAAAAATTGAAATTACAGCGTGTAGTACATGTTTGAGGAAGTCTGAATCCTTTATTTTCTTTTATGTTGTCTTTCAGGTCTTGCTAAAATTTAAAGGAATGCTACAAGACTATTAATGTAAAGCCTAAATGTTTTGATATTTTTAGAACGTTGTAGCAACACTAAATTAAGTTTATAGGCATAACAGTGTAAAAATATAGCTCGCCGATATTTTTGTTTAACAAAATTTTTACGCTTGCATGTTTACCTGCCATTGCTGTGGCTCCATCATACGTTTCACTCATTGCTTGCCCGTAACTCCCCAAACGTGAAGTGCACTGAGTACAATTTCTGATAAACTCTGAGCAGTTTTGTCACTAGAAACATTTTAAAGCCAATAAATTTTAGTATGGGACCGTCTTGTGTACAAAACCGGACGATAATACTGGTTTGTGACTTACAACAAACATACAGCTTTTAATCTGCTTGTACTCCAAAAACTAACATGACTGTAACTCTTCTTTAATGCCATCAGTAATGACATCGGTAACCGGTTCTATTAATTAGTTTCGAATTGTATATGACATTCTTTTGAATCCAGAAGTTTTCAGCAAGTGGTTACAAATAAACTGTTCTTGTCCAGAAATAGTTACAATGATCCTAAGGAACTGCTTTTGTTGTCATAAGTTTTATTTCAAAGTGTCCTCTGAATGCTAGCTCTTACCTGTTCAAGACACAAACAACATCAATAAGTCTCTTGATTATAAATGCATTTTGTTTCACAGTCGCATGACTAGAAGTCTGGCTCCTTCAGAAACTAAATGTTCAGTTCGTCTATGACCCGACAACTGAAAAGTCTCTTGATCCTGAAGGTACCATATTAAATTATGGTGTTCCTCGGCTTTTACGACAAAATTTTTTGTCAAACATGCTCCGAAAGAAGCTGACTTCCAATTTTTTTCAATTCCAGAGCCACCAAACAAAATACATGTGTTGGCAACACAGTTTATTTGTTAGAGAGCAACGTGTAAGACAAGTATACTCTTTACAAAAAGAAAAGTGAAATTTCTGATTTGTTCCCATCAGCTACTTTAACGTCTAAATGTAGTGTGAAACACTTATCTTTAAAAGCGCACTTTGTTCCTTAATCCAGCTTGAAAATAGTTTGTCATCTCTTTCGTGAAATGAAGACGCAAGCGTTCCTTCTGCACGAACCATGAAGTAAAATGGTTCAAATGGCTTTGGGCACTATGGGACTTAACTTCTAAGGTCATCAGTCCCCTATAACTTAGAACTACTTAGATCTAACCAACCTAAGGACATCACACACATCCCTGGCCGAGGTAGGATTCGAACCTGCGACCGTAGCGGTCACGCGGTTCCAGACTGTAGCGCCTAGAACCGCACAGCCACCCCGGCCGGCGAACCATGAAGTAATCTGATAATCATCTCCAGTCACGAACTATACCACTGAAACAAGTTTTACTAGACCAGGACTGAACAGCGAAAGAAATAACTCACGGATGACACAAGCCACATCGCCACGCTCCTAAGACACACGTGACTGCCTGTCGCCCTGCCGGATGCCGTGTAGAAACGGGAGGGGGGGGGGGCTGTTTCTAGAAGTCTCCAGAGCATGGGCATCCCCGCCAACGGCTGGGGGGACAGGGGTGACGTATCCCACCTCCTAATATTTCTTGCAAATTAATTTCAATTTTTTGAGTCTTACTTGACATAAAAGACACGGTTAAATGAATATATCGAAACGTAACTACTTACACACACTAAAAGCTCTTGTGCAGTAAGAATTAATGGTTTTTCCGGATTTTCTAACATGCTAGTAAATCAAATCCATTGACAATAATCCAAGTTTTAATTAATTGCGTTGGTACGACTATGTGTGATGAAGGAGTGGGGTAGATAAGCACAAATCTGCTTGGTTTTTATGTAAGTTTGTGGAATGGGTTTCGAAGGAGCAGGCGTCTAACAATCGAAAGCCACGCGACAGTCATTTACAGTCCGGGTTTGGTATAATAAAGAAGTTGTAGTCGGTGCACGTGACAAGAGGAATTGCTATGAAGGGAGTCCAAGATAATTCATCAATACTGTCTTTTTTAAAAGGCAAAGAAACGATGGTAAGAAAATATTTTTTTACAAAATATATTCCAGTTTACTCAATTTTACCGCCAAAATGTAGTAGAGTACCTAATTTACATGAATTTACCAATAGTTTTCTAAACTGATCCACATATGCCGTAGTATATTGAGTGTTCTCTACAAAAAGGTTTGTAATAAACTAACAATGTACCCGTCGCAGCTTCGTCTGTATTACTCAGTAAAAGAAAACTAAGTAATGTGAATTTTTGGAGGGTACCTTTTAAAGTAATAGGTTTCAAGCGTTCTCCGTGTTTTAAACGCATAGGTCTGTACTGTAAACTATGAAATACACTGTGTTTTCGGGCGAAGCATTTTCACTTGCATTAGGTGGTTTTAATAATCAAACCAATATTGTATTTGGAAATGTAGGAGTATTAGCCTGTTACAGTTCTACTCAGTCGACTGAGCCGAAACTTTGCATGAACGAAGTTTTTGTTAAGTTTGAGAAACGATGAAATTAGAAATAGTTTCCACAACTCCTTAGGTCATAATACACAATAATCAAACACACTGTCGATAAACTTACTGTTTATTTTGTATAACTGTTTTATAATCCTTAATCGCAATGTACATTTTCATCCGGGCTTAATTTGGAACGCTCAGGGAGTTTTAAAGTGCCATTGAAATATATGGTCTGAGGCATCCAGAATGCTCCAAAAAGTGGTTTTAGGCGTCAATTTTTTAATTTTTTTTCAGGAGGATCTCCTGTTTAGTCCCCGTTGTGATCTATACCCTATCTATTGAGTCGTATTCCCCAATAATTTAGAGCTGGTGACGCCTGTTCTCCAGTGAGCTGGTTTCCTAGATAGCATCCACAGCGTAGAGAACTATCAATTCATAGCTTAATCGAGGGAAACTGTAGTAACATACAATAGAAACTTACATCTTCAGCGTTCTTGATGATTGTGATCTGTGATTAGAGATACGTAATCATACGTGTGTATTACAGCAATCAACCTGTGTCTGTTATAATGCGCACTACAACTCTGCACATGTTTAGGAAGGAAATTTAGCTGCGTATATTTATTCAAATAAGAGCCGTCATTTCTTTATAATGTGAAATTTCACTCTATCGAACATTACGATTCTCCCAGCAACTGTCAATATCACAATCATCTCACGCCGTTTAATAAGTGGTAGTGGCAACTTAAATGGGGGACAACACGATCGAGGGTAAATTTGGAGCTGGCTCACCTAAAAGCTTTTCGTCTTCCGAACTTAAGAGGGTAGGCACTTACCTGTTCCAGTTCCCAGTTCGGTTCGCCTTCTACAGTGTTGCTCTACAATCTATAAATTTTCTTGGTGATGTAGTTATTCAGATGTTATGAGTGCAGCGGGGGTGAGTGGAGTTGTGGGTCACAGATTCGTGCTCCAGACTATATGGCACACTTTTAAAATATGTATTGTAGGGTATCTTTTCCTGGAAACAATGTAAATCATTGTTAACTTTGTTATTTACAGAGTATTGCCACCCTGCCACTGATTCATTTAGTTACAAGACCAGTAATTATCTCATTTTTTAAAAGAAAGAGGGTGACGCAAACTAATTTGTTAAAAAGTAATGCATTTCACACAACAATGATCCAATTTTTTTAAGAAAGAGGGTGAGGCAATCATACTTTTTAAAAAGTAATGCATTTACACAACACACAACGATGCATTTTTAATGTGCAATGCGTGTATTATTCTACTATAGACCACTAAGGTTTGCTGTGACATGGAGACATACGAAGTAAATTGTCACAAATCTGTTTGGATACCTGTAAACGAGGATGTTGTCAGATATCCCAGGAGAATTGTAATACATATCGAATTTCACTCTATTAAGGAGGAAAGGTTTTTACCGTTGTATATTTCTTGACGTATAGATATGCACCTGGCATACGGTATACTGAATACAATTTGCTAGTCCAAAAACTGAATAGACCGACCATGGAGTTACAGATAATTTAGATGTGGTACCATTGTACGCATACAGATACTCGCTACCCCCGTAGTGGCAATATGTGAGCCACGTGTATTTTTTTGCTTCTGGATAATGATTAAGTTACAACAGTGTGCTACATATGCCCATGTAGCAGAAACGGTAGCTTTGTGTATATGTTATGCCTCTAAAATGCTTAGTTCCCCCCCCCCCCCCCACTCCCCCTTTTAAGTACAGATATGTGACGCCAACCTTTTTCTATATCTAGTGCTCCCACCATCTGCCGCTAATTCCTGTTACATCTTTCTTAAGATACTTTTCCTGTGTGTGTCTGTAAATCGGTATAATATTACTAAAAACCGACATATTGGTGTAAGCAGCAAATTATAATTGTTATGTAACACAGTTGGATATAGTCCACGTTGTAGTCCCTATAGGACCCTTAGTTCGTTACTACGTTAGTAGAGTAGTAGAGTGCACAAGCTGCCTCGGACGCTCTCTTCTCACACTACAAAGCAGTTACTTGGTAGTAAAAGTGTGCCATATACTCTGGAGCACGAATCTGTGACCCACAACTCCACTCAGCCCCGCTGCACTCATAACGTCTGAATAACTACATCACCAAGAAAATTTATAGATTGTAGAGCAACACTGTAGAAGGCGAACCGAACTGGGAACTGGAACAGGTAAGTGCCTACCCTCTTAAGTTCGGAAGACGAAAAGCTTTTAGGTGAGCCAGCTCCAAATTTACCCTCGATCGTGTTGTCCCCCATTTAAGTTGCCACTACCACTTATTAAACGGCGTGAGATGATTGTGATATTGACAGTTGCTGGGGGAATCGTAATGTTCGATAGAGTGAAATTTCACATTATAAAGAAATGACGGCTCTTATTTGAATAAATATACGCAGCTAAATTTCCTTCCTAAACAGGTGCAGAGTTGTAGTGCGCATTATAACAGACACAGGTTGATTGCTGATTGACATGGAACTACGTAGAACAAGTCTTAACAACAGCACTCTTCCTGGAATAAAATTGTTTTTAAACCCATGGAAGACAACTTACATCTACATTTTGACATCAAAATACTATTTTTTAAAAGAGGTCAGTGTTTTGAGGAAGTGTGAAGATCAGGGTGTAAATATAGCCATCATAAAAAAGTTGACTAATATAGGTCCGGGATTCTCTGTGGCACTACCAAGAGACAAGACCACCGTGTTCGGCGTATGGCTCTTATTCACCGTACAGCATCTGCAGCAGCAATTCGAGAGGCAGTTGTCACCACAGTAACACAACGAACTGTTATAAATCGGTTACTTCAAGGACAGCTCCGACCCAAACTCCCTGCAACGTGCATTCCGCTAACCCCAAACCACCGTCATTTGTGAATTCAATGGTGTCAAGCGAGAGCTCTTACGAGAGCAGGGTGGAGACCCGTTGCGTTCTCTGATGAAAGGTGTTTCTGCCTCGGTGCCAGTGATAGCCGTGTGGTGGTTAGCAGGAGGCCAGTTGAGGGCCTACAACCAACCAGTCTGCGTGATAGACACACAGAACACACACCTGGAGTTACGGTCGTGGGTGCGGTTTCGTGTGGTAGCAACAGCACTCTCGCGGTTATCCCACACACCCTGACTGCAAATTTGTACGTCAGTCTGGTGATTCGACCTGTTGTGCTCCCATTCGTGAAAAATATTCCAGAGGGTGTTTTCCAATTTGATAACTCTCGCCACGTACCGTTGTTGTAGCCCAACATGCTCTACAGCTTATCAGCATGTTGCCCTGACCTGATGCGATCATCAGATCTGCCTCCAATCGAGCATATATGGGATGATGATCGAGCTACAACTTTATCGTCATCCACTATCAGGATTAACTGACAAAGAGCAACAGGCATGGAACACCATCTCCCAAATTGACATCCAGCATCCGTACAAAACAATACATGCACGTTTGCACGCTTACCCTCAACATCCTAGAGGTAGCACCTGTTGTTAATGTACCAGCATTTCACAACTGCTATGGCTTACCATTAATCTGAGATCTTGCAATGTTAACCGCTTACATGTGTTACCCAGACAAATGTATCCCAAAAATTTCATTACTCTAAATTAACTGTTTTCTGGTGTTGCGATTTTATCCCTTGTTATTAAAAAAAAGGTTTTGCAAATCAACTCCACTTAAAAACAAAATTTCTTTAATGGACATTGGCATTAGTTTATTTGATATACTGCTTTTTCTTCGTAAGATCTGAGGGACAATTATATGAACAGTGTCCTGACCTACACATATTGATATAATATAACCAAGGTTTTTTAAGACGATTCAGATGGGTATAAGGATTTACAAACAGGTTTCTCGTATATTTATTTATGTAGTTAACACCCTCTAATTCATCATTTTTTTTTGCAAGTGCGCCAGCATTTGAATAGTTGGCGTTAGTATATAAATGCGTATATCTTGTATTACTCTTTCGTATCCAGATTTTTTTCCATATTCTACGTCGTTACAACCCAACACAGGTCTTATCAACAGCTATGGACGGAGGAGTGGCCTGCGTGGCACAATCAGGATGCTGATGACAATGTGTGTTGAGGTATGCTAAGTTACCAATAACGGATACCTTTGTACTCTACAAAGTTTCGTAGGATGCTTAACACACTTGTATTGGAATGGAGAGGACAAGTTGTTGGCTTTGTAGGAAGTAAATGAGGTGGAATACACTCAAGGTTACAGTTTAAGCACAATTAGTTTTCCAGTCGTTTAGCCTTATTAGAAAGGGTGTATTAAAATGGCTCTATAGACTGAAGAGTCAAAGGAACTGGTACACCTGCCTAATATCTTGTAGGACCCCCGGGAACACGCAGAAGTGCCGCAACACGACGCTGCATGGACTCCACTAATGTTTGAAGTAGTGCTGGAGGGAACTGAAACCATAAATCCTGCAGGACTGTCCATAAATCCGTAAGAGTACGAGGGGTTTGAGATCTATTCTGAACAGCGCGTTGCAAGGCATCCCAGATATGCTCAATAATGTTCATGTTTGGGGAGTTTTGTGGGCAGCGGAAGTGTTTATATTCTGAAGAGTGTTTCTGGAGCCACTCTGTAGCAATTCTGGACGTGATGAGTGTGGCATTGTCCTGTTGAAATTGCTCAAGTCCGTTGGAATGCACAATCGACATAAATGGATAAAGGTGATCAGCGAGGGTGCTTACATACGTGTCACCGGTCTGAGTCTGATCTAGACGTTTCAGGGGTCCCATATCATTCCAACTGCACACGCCCCATACCATTAAAGACCCTCCACCAGCACGACCAGTCCCCTGCTGACATGCAGGATCCATGGATTCATGAGATTGTCTCCATATCCGTACAGCTCCCTCCTCTCGATACAATTTGAAACGAGACGCGTCCGAAGAGGCAACAGATTTCCAGTCATCAACAGTCCAATATGGGTATGGACGGGTGCCAGCGATGCGTAAACCTATGTGTCGTGGAGTCATCGAGATTACAAGAGTGGGCCTTCGGTTCCGAAAGCCCATATCAATGACGTTTCGTTGAATGGTTCGCACGATGACACTTGGTGATGGCCCAGCACTGAAATCTGCAGCTATTTGCAGAAGGGTGAGACTTCTGTCACGTCTAACGATTCTCTTCAGTTGTTATTGGTACCGTTCTTTCAGGATCTGTTTTCGGCCGTAGCGATGTCGAAGATTTGATGTTTTACCGGATTCCTGGTGTCCACGGTACACTCGTGAAATGGTTGTACTAGAAAATCCCCACCTCTTCGTTAACTCGGAGATGTTGTGTCTCATCGTTCATGCAGCGACTGTAACACTACTTTCAAACTCATTCACCGAGCGAGGTGGCGCAGTGGTTAGCACACTGGACTCGCATTCGGGAGGACGACGGTTCAATCCCGTCTCCGGCCATCCTGATTTAGGTTTTCCGTGATTTCCCTAAATCGCTTCAGGCAAATGCCGGGATGGTTCCTTTGAAAGGGCACGGCCGATTTCCTTCCCCATCCTTCCCTCACCCGAGCTTGCGCTCCGTCTCTAATGACCTCGTTGTCGACGGGACGTTAAACACTAATATCCTCCTCCTCCTCCTCCTCCTCAAACTCATTCAAATTTTGATAACCTGCCATTGTAGCAGCAGTGACCGTTCTAACAACTGTGTCAGGTACTTTTTGTCTTATATAGGAGTTTCCGACAGCAGCGCCGTATTCTGCCTGTTTACAGATCTCTGTATTTGAATACACATGCCTATACCAGTTTATTTGGCGCTTGAGCGTGTCGTTGCAAGTAAGTGAGTGCATCGTTCCACCCTATATGCCAGTCCATTCCAGTAACTGCCAGTTACACCTTTTGTTATCAGAGATGAGGGCTCCACTTGCAAATCATTCCGATAAAACATAGTCAAATAAATAAATCACAATGGAAGACAAGTTCGAGACGTTGACAATATGTAGTCATTCACAACAGGATGAGACGGTCTGGGTGGCCGAGCGGTTCTAGGCGCTACAGTGTGGAACCGCGCGGCCGCTACGTCGCAGGTCCAAATCCTGCCTCGGGCATGGATGTGTGTGATGTCCTTAGGTTAGTTAGGTTTAAGTAGTTGTAAGTTCTAGGGGAATGATGACCTCAGAAGTTAAGTCCCATAGTGCTCAGAGCCATTTTGAACAACAGGATGAAATGCAGTAAATATTACTCGGTGCTGCTACTAGAGACAAACTCTAAAGATACTTTTTTTTTACTAACTCACAATAATAACTAATGCTGGATATTTACCGGAAACTGAGTTGTCCTCCCTTGTGTACAGTTTTCTTGTCATTTTTACTGCAGCAACATCCAGGTGTCACTTTATAGTGACTCCGAAGCTCGGTTGTTTTACTGCTTCTTCTTCTTGTACGTATTGAAATAGAAATGGTTTATCATCGCGTTAGACCACATTCTCAATGCACTCCATAAGTTTGGACTTAGCCCCAAGAAATGATTTACTTACAAATACAAAAGCATTCTTCACACTGATTCATCTAACATCTGAACTACTAGCTTAAGTCATATTACGTTAATACAGTGTTATACACAGCGTCTTAAAACTACTGCTGTTGTCGCTTGCGTGTATCTTTGTTTTTATGATGCTTTATTTCTGCTGGATCCCTTGTAGTTCCTTCTATAAGCATTTCTTCCTCTGCTGGACACTCCTGCAACTTGTCTGAGCCGAACAAATTCACGAATTCTATACTGGGCTCTCAAGATGGTTTCTGCTTCTTTTGACCCGTTCCACTGGCCTCGTCGACGATACTCTTGTCGTACACAGTTCGAGGGACTGATCCTGATATCCTTACTGTTTCTACTCCGATGTTGTGTCACCGGATTCCCTACTTTGAAAAGCCTCTACACAACACACCTCACACACCTGATACCATAAATTTTATGTCACGTCCTGGAACAGATCTTATCACCACCTTTGGACGAAGGTATGGCTTCCGTGGTGCTGACAGGATAATGACGACAATATGGGCAGAGCTCTAGTAAGTCGCCTTTAACAGAGTGCGAGGGAGAGAGTCTCTTAGGATGTTTAGCACAGATTTTTTTTTTAATTTTTAACGGAGCGGAAAATTTGTTGGCTTCGTAGAAAGTGATCAACGACGCAAAAGAATGAAAACAAAGTAGTACTGCAATTTTATCCGGTAGTCCACTACTGGAGAATTCCGCCACCTGGTGCAAGTGTTTTCACTTGATATCACTTCGGCGACTTACGCGTCGATGATGTTGAAATGATGATGAAAATAGCCGACCTCGCCGGGAATCGAACCTGCAGCCCACGATCAAATGTCAGCAAAGCTGACCACAAGACAACGAGCCGATGACAATAAGGGTAAAGGCACTTACGCATTCAATTTAAAAACACTGTATTTCCTGATAGTTCAACTTTTTTCAGATAGACGTCTTACAATGGCTTTATACTTTTGGAAGTCACAGAGTACACCCTAATGCTCTTTATGTTGATCCTTTCCAGTAACCGCCGATTTCTGAGTCCCACTATTAGAAACCGGCACTGCACTTGCAACTCATTTCGACAATAAACAAATACTTCAGCTGCCATGGGACGCAAGTGTGAGACAGTGGTCATTCGCTTCTATAAATACCCTGACATGCTGTATATCATCTATTATTCGTTGCGACTGTATGCAGTCATTTGCAACTGGAGACAAGAGCGAAGCAGCAGCTATTCCACATTATAATCTGAAACATAGAAAATATCAACTCGTTACCCATTTGAAGTCATTTTGACTATTTTCCGACCGTGACTGTCTCAAGAAATATGTAAAGCTTTTCAAATTACTGCTACCAGTCACAAACTTTGTTAACTATTGTATTATTTATTTATTTTGCTACATGTTTCGAGGGAATACCTCATCTTCAGGCTAAATGGCATTACAAAAACAATTTCACCATGAGAATATACTGGTATTACGTAGCCTTTTCATAAATGCTGTGGTTATCCTGTGGAAGAAGATGTCACTTTCGAAGCTGGACTGATGTTTGAATGAAAATGTTTTGTAACAGTCACTTACTTTATTCTTCTGGCGTGGTAGTCTCGTTGTGATGAGCTGCGGTGTTTCCATTACCGTTGCGCTCTTGGCTTTCTCGAACACTGTTTACAAATTTTCACTAACGTAACAGTGACTCGGAAACATGATCACAAAAACAAATATTACATTGGCCAAACGGGAAGAAATTATAAAACCCGCTTTAAATAACACATTGACTGTTTCAGACTTGGCAAACCGAATAAATCAGCTATAGCGTAGCGTATAAATGAAACAGGACACAGTGTTACAAGAGACAACGATCTCAAAATACTGCATAATTTGGAAAGCAGCTGGAAAATGGACATCTTGGAAGAAATGGAAATATTCATCCATGGCCACATGGGGATTAGCGAGATCCCGAATGAAATGACAGACTTCAAAAATTTACATGCCTTTCCCAGTTTCACTGCAGTACCCTTGGAATAAAAGATACGTAACATGGCAGTCGTTTGACTCTAGCCTCAGCAATAACTTAGTAATGTGTAAAATAAATAGTTTATATCAGGAATTGTACAATAATATTGTAACAGGATTTTAGTTTATAATGTATTTTGTCAACCTACATCTGTAATACGATAAAAAGGCATGCAGAACACATGTAAACATCTGACACCACATAGATCGATAGATCGATAGTTATATCGAAATCAGCTGTTTTTTGACCGCCATCTTGTCCACTGCACTACAGATTTGTTTTTGTGATCGTGTTTCCAAGTTACTGTTACGTTAGTGAAAATTTGTGAACAGTGATGAAGAAAGCCAAGAGAGCCACGGAAATAGAAACACCTCAGCTAACCACAACAAGACTACCACCCCAGAAGAAAAAACTTTGTGACAGTTACAAAACATTTTCATGCAAACATCAGTCCAGTTTCCAAAGTGACATCGCCTCTTGCTAAGTTTCCTCTTCTTCCACAAGATAACCACAGAATTTGTGGAATGACTATGTAACATCAGTATAATCTTATCGTGAAATTGTTTTTGTAATGCCATTTAGCCTGAAGATGAGGTATTCCCTCGAAACATGTAGCAAAATAAATAAATAATATAATGGTTAACAAAGTTTGTACTCTTCAGTTAAAACTTCGGGGCTGAGAGGCCTTGGTCGATGTATAAAATTTCTACCTGACGTTTCGTCTCCAACTGCGGGAGACATCTTCTGAGGTCGTCCGGCTACAGAAGATGTCTCCCACAGCTGGAGACGAAACGTCAGGTAGAAATTTTATACATCGACCACGGCCTCTCAGCCCGGAAGTTTTAACTGAAGACAACACCGGCCGTGAAAGCCTACATTGTATGATTAAAGTTTGTACTGGTAGCGATAATTTTAAAAAACCTTTACATATTTCGTTACTCATTGCTAGTACTAGAGACAAAACCTACTGAACTTCTTTGCTAACAGGCAAAAAACTTAAGATAATTACTGTTGCTGGATGATTATCAGATAATAATTTGTCCCCCCTTGAATACGTGTAGTCATCTTGTAGTTTCTACTTCAGACGCACCAAAGTGTTACCATATAGTGACCTGGGAGTTTGGCTTAATAATGCTTCTGCTGCTTCCTGACACCACGATGACAGACGATGTCTTCGATGTCTGCACTGTCCGTTCACACACTGGATTTTCAAGGACTTCTTTGCAAGTTTCTCCTATAAAGATACAATCCCTGACTCTTCCGAAGGTCTTCATAAAGATACTTCTATAACTTTTAGAAAGTTCTTGAACATTCTGGCTGTATGCCAGCGTTAGTTAGTCACCTCGGTGCAGAAGAGTGTTATCCTAACTTAGCCTTTACAGCATCATCCAGCCCAGCCTTAATATCGATAGAGCAATACGTCAGAGATGCTAGCGTTACAGATGATAGCCCTGGCTTGCGGCTGTTTGAGGTCCAGCACCTGTGGGAAACACGAGAGATGGCGCCGCCATCTGATGAGTGTTTACCGCCAAATACCGCAGCTCAGCTATTGCTAGCCAGTCTCTTGCCAGTCTCTGAGATCTTTAGTTTTACTTCATTCAATACTGCAGTCTTTACCTTGCTTCACTTACGTTTTTGATTCGGATGGCACCCTGGACTGTTGAATACGCTTAGGACCGCTTTGCTGCCACCAGTACTTCCTCTGATTATTTGTTCACTTCATGAACTCCGCTATCATTGACCTCAGGAACCGTCTGTTAGTTCCACCGGCTTCTGCGTTAGCACCAGTGTAAGTGATCATAAACCGTGTTCTACCTATGCAGAGCGGGATAGAAAAGTTTCCTCAGAAGGTTGTCAACAAGTCTGATTTCATACACTTCTGATGTACTTGTGACACCACATCTTCTGCGTTGTTTTAAATATTATTTTTAATTAAATCTTTCTTCTTTACTCACTTTTTACATTAGCAAAATTCGATTGCTATGACAATGTGTAACAGTATATGCCAATTAAGAAAGTTTTTATACAAGCATATCTGTTTAATTTTATCCATATTTTGCAGCTTAAAAAATTGACTGTATTCAAAACATTGGAGGTATGAATTAAACAACGCCTTCAGTCATAACTGTTTCGTGTTTTATTAACTACACCATGCATTTCTGACCCTGTGTGTTCATCGTCAGGTGTTATTTATCTTAATACATGTTTTATTTCTTCTCCTGAATGAGGTGAAATGCATATTCCTGCCACGAAAATGTTTGTTGTGATAAACCCCACAGTCCCAAGACTAAGAGCTCAACCTAAGACCCATAAACCTCATGTTCCATTAAGACCCACTGTTAATTCTAAAACACACTTGCCTCCAAAGTCTCCCAATTACTGAATGAAGTTCTGAAACAGTACTATACATTTGATAAATGATACTCATTTAAGAACACAAATGAAGTAACAACTAAAATTAAGGATATAAATATTCCTACAGTTGCCAGGTTTGCCTCTTTTGATGCAACTAACCTATTTACAAATGTGCTTAATGAAACATAAAAAATTGTCAATTGCAGAAATATCAGAAGTCAAGGACATGTTACAGCTAATATTGTCTCACAATTGCTTTACATTTAATGGAAAAGTTTACCAACAGAACGAGGGTCTTGCCATGGACAGGATCATTTCACGCTTTCTGGCAGACATATTTCTCAATCATCTGGAAAGTAAGTTTTTTAATGAAGATAATAGACTCAAAAGTAACATAGTATATTGCTGGAGATATGTTGATGACACCTTGCTGCTATTTGATGGAACAAAAGATGAGCTCGAAGAACTGCTAACAGTATTCAATTCTTTCCACAAAAACATAAAATTCAAAATGGAACACGAGAACTACAAAATTATAAACTTCCTGGATCTTAAAATCACCAACCACCAACAAAAACACAAGCTCAGCATACACGGAAAACGCACATATACAGGCATAACACTGGACAAATCATCATACCATCCCACCACACAGAAACATGCTGCATTTAGGTCCATGCTACACAGAGTACACTCCCTTGATGTAGAAGAAAACACTGTCAAAAATGAGATAGATACAATAAAGAGCATTGCATAAGCAATGGAAACACAGCCAAAACAATTGACAATTTAAGTAAACAAATACACAAAAGCAAGACAACGAATGTATACACTGTGATTCGCCAGTATCCCATACCTTGGCCCAATAGCACAAAAAATCGCCAACCTTTTCAGAAAAACTAATAAAACAGTTGCTTTCTCAACGAATAATTAGTCAAGAGACCTACTCATCCATAAAGTAAAATCAAATACACAAACATACAACAACAGCGGAGTGTACAAAGCATCATGCCCCAGTTGTCCTGCCTACTATGTAGGGAAAACAGGCAGAAACTTCAAGACCCGTTTTCGAGAACATGTAAATGCTTTCAGGATAAAGAATTTCGAAAAATCAGTCATTGAACAACATATGTTGGAAACGAAACATGTCATCAACTGTCTAGAAAACTATCTGGTAATACTACATAACGAAGCCAATGGTAAGACCCTAAATCTGTTCGAACAACTGGAGATATACCTCTACAAAATAAAAAAAATAAAAAAACAGAATCTATGTTAAACGAACCAACAGATTTCCCAAGCCATAGTTATTTCAGTAATTTAAAAGTCCTATTCTAAAGTTATTTCTTGCCTATGTCAATTGTTTATTAGTTATATCTTTAGCACTACGAATAAATTCATCTTTGACAACATCATGTACAAAAACATCTTTATGTGCAAATGTACATCTTGAATGAAGTGACATGTACCAAAACGAACGAGAAAAGAATATTTGCCAGTACTAAGACGTTAAAAATGCTTTCCTTGGATGATGTAAAATTACACTGTTGATTTTCCACAATTCTGCACATATTTTCCATGTTCGACTTACGAAATTCATAACCTAACATCAAACCTTTTCGTGACAGGAATATGCATTTCACCTCATTCAGAAGAAGATATAAAACATGTATTAAGACAAATTACGCCTGACGATGGACCCACAGGGTCCGAGATGTATAGTGTAGTTAATAAAACATGAAAAAGTTGTGACTGAAGGCGTTGTTTAATTCATACCTTCAAGAATATCTGTGTTCCTGTTGGGAACCCTACCAGATGAGCACTGCTTTCCTGACGCCCAGCTGTGGTACAGGATCCACTCAGACAGAGTATCTACAAAGTTTACTTCTTCCTCTTCTTTCAAATGTCTACCCAGAAAGATTCATGTAAACACACTATGCTAGCTGTCAAAGCCAACCCTTATCGAGACTAAGAAGACATGGATTGTAACGCATGTGGGGTGTTTTACAGCTGCAACTGTTGCATCATAGGGAGGAGTGTTGACTTTAACTATCGAACATACAACTTCATACTTATACTGATTCTCGGAACATATAGCACCTTGGGTCCTTGCAGTGTACTTCCATAATGCGATCATTACACGTTCAGTTGTGCAAATACATATGGAAAATTCACAGAAGCGTTGAATATATGTGAGAAGGTGATACTGTGACCCAGAACGAAGAGCTATCTGCTCGTCTTTACTGGCTAGGTGGACTGAGATGAGATATTTGTTCATGTATTGCACGTCTGCCAGCAGTGCCCTTTTGGCACCCATGCACTTGCACTGGCAGTACTATTGCAGTTGTTGTTGACGTAGGAGTATGGTCATAGCACTGGCAGCAGTGAGTTGTAGCCCAGTATTGTGAACGTTAGAATACACATTGCATACCATGAAAGAAACTTTTCCCATTCTTTTTTTTTATAATATAGGTGTCGTAATTATACTTGCCCTATGCATATGGCGATTTGGGTGGCAGTGGAGGTGTGAGCATTAGTTATCTTTTCTCTGTAGAAGAATATCATTGTGAATTTATTTTTCATTTATCACAGTTATTAACATGTACACCATAACCTTAATGTGTCAGACACATTTAGGGCTGAGTGATAGTGAAATCATAGTGTGTCTGCCATTGTTTATTTTAGCTCATTGCTAATGAAGCGAAAATTTTCTGCCTTAGTAAATACCCAATCGATGTTAGGTATTAATTTCCCAGACTACAGTAAGCTGTAAATTGTTTAAACATAGAATATCATTGTAATTTGTTTAAATAATGCACTGTGAAAACTGTTTAAAAATTTAAAGTCATGTATTTAGATGTATTTGTCTTCGATTAAACAAGTGGCTGTTTGGAATAGAGGAAAAAAATTACGAAAACTGCAACAGAGATCGCTCTAAAACTGTACATGCAGATTTGGATGGTGAAGTGATGATTTTAAAACCCCTGGTGTGTGTTTTTGGGTTGTAAATTATAGTAAATAACATGGGAGTGATGTAAATATAGAGGTAGATATATTTTGATAGGGGATTATAAATTGTATTGATTCAGGTAAGTGGTATAAAATAATTTACAGTAATTAAAATAATAATTACATAAATAACAGCAGTAAGATTATTTGGTAATACACTATATGGCAGCACCCCACCATTTTTCACACACCAACTGTGATGTGAAAGAGTCTGACCACCATAATCGTAATAATTCAGCTTCCCATGCCATTTATACATCACGCAGTTGAGCTAGAGGCGTGAGGAGAATGGGGGACGTGAGAGGGCAGGTGGATTGCGGCAACTCGAAAGAGCACAATTTCCTTACACTAGACTCATAAACTACACTTGAGTAAACATAAGAGTCGTGCCGCTTTTTACATTAGGAAGAGCACATAGGCATAAAGTGCTTTCATGAGGATCAAAGGATGTGACCATGATTTCATATACGTATGGCCCCATTCATGTGACCATTTGGTTTACAGAAGTGATGACATCGCTTACATTAGGAGGAACACATGTGCATGATTTGGATCGAAGATCAAATGATATCATTGTTTACACATATAATGTCATACATAATACCATCTGTAAACTGATCAACACAAACTGGGGTGTTGACCGCAAATGCTTCGATTAACACTCATTGGACGCAGTTTGGGGCAGCTTAATATGCCGTACCTGTGTGGAAGATTTAGGACCACGAGAAACACATTGATGTGGCTGTAAATGAGACATCCTGCATCATATCAGGATGTTTGAGACCCATGCCGACAGAGAAGGTCTACCTGCAATATACGGCAGCAGGTAGCTGCCGAGGTGGACAGGAAGAAACAGATGACAGATAACCGTCACCCACACGGGCACAAGCAACAGCACAGCTGGCTTCCCTCAAGAAAGAGGTTGTTTTCGAGATCAGAGCTAATCAACGTCACTATCGAAGAGAGAAGAGTTCACCTGTGGGTTGAGGCAATATCAAATTCTATCCTGGAGCTGAACGAGAAACTTGAGGTTGTAAGCGACAAAACCTTCGCAACCTGGAAGGCTCTTCAAGAGACTAGGGCTAGGATCTCAAATTTGAAGTACGACCTGGGTGCCCAATGTGTCTACTTCGATGGGGAACCACTATGTGACTTTGGGAATATCCAAATGTACGAGCAGCAACTGTCGCGCCCAAACTCAGCATAAGCTCTACCCCACTAGATTTACAGCTGGCTAATGACAAAGCCATCTGTGTAGCTAATTACTGGGCAGAACATATTTAAATTTAAATTGTATTACAGTTGACTTATACTAGTGTATGGTGTTTTAGACGTAGAAAATAAATAAATACATAAACTGTTTACATAAGGAGAACAATGGTCCCTCTGTGTTCATGTGCAGCCAACCCCTACTGTTAGAATTACCAGCCACTCTGTACTTAGTAATGGCGCCTAGAGTACAGTATCCCCTTAGCTTATAGTTCATGTGCAGCCAACCCCTACTGTTAGAATTACCAGCCACTCTGTACTTAGTAATGGCGCCTAGAGTACAGTATCCCCTTAGCTTATAGTTCATGTGCAGCCAACCCCTACTGTTACAATTACCAGCCACTCTGTACTTAGTAATGGCGCCTAGAGTACAGTATCCCCTTAGCTTATAGTTCATGTGCAGCCAACCCCCACTGTTAGAATTACCAGCCACTCTGTACTTAGTAATGGCGCCTAGAGTACAGTATCCCCTTAGCTTATAGTTCATGTGCAGCCAACCCCTACTGTTAGAATTACCAGCCACTCTGTACTTAGTAATGGCGCCTAGAGTACAGTATCCCCTTAGCTTATAGTTCATGTGCAGCCAACCCCTACTGTTAGAATTACCAGCCACTCTGTACTTAGTGATGGCGCCTACAGTACAGTATCCCCTTAGCTTATAGTTCATGTGCAGCCAACCCCTACTGTTACAATTACCAGCCACTCTGTACTTAGTAATGGCGCCTAGAGTACAGTATCCCCTTAGCTTATAGTTCATGTGCAGCCAACCCCTACTGTTACAATTACCAGCCAATCTGTACTTAGTAATGGCGCCTAGAGTACAGTATCCCCTTAGCTTATAGTTCATGTGCAGCCAACCCCTACTGTTACAATTACCAGCCACTCTGTACTTAGTAATGGCGCCTAGAGTACAGTATCCCCTTAGCTTATAGTTCATGTGCAGCCAACCCCTACTGTTAGAATTACCAGCCACTCTGTACTTAGTAATGGCGCCTAGAGTACAGTATCCCCTTAGCTTATAGTTCATGTGCAGCCAACCCCTACTGTTAGAATTACCAGCCACTCTGTACTTAGTAATGGCGCCTACAGTACAGTATCCCCTTAGCTTATAGTACAGCTTACCTATCTACGTTGGCAGAGCATCCTGCTCAACCACTGACACTAATGTTCAGAAAGTGATAGTGTGTAGTCGACTTAACTGTGTTTATTTGCCAGTCCCTTGTATTCATAGTACAGCCTTGGTTGTACGTGGTGCATCTTGCGAACTGCAGTAATCTATGTACGTATTTGATTTCACTTGTTTAGACACTTAGTTTTGTTCTCAGCAAGAAATTAAAGGTAGACGTATATTTACACTAGCTGAAGAGAACTAGAAGGGATAGCCAAATGGCAGGATCACGCTAATTAATTGTCACTTGTTATTTGGAAGGAAACTTCCAAGTATTCACCTGAAGTGATGTGAAAAACAATGAAATCATGAATCAAAGTGGTTGGACGTAAAATTGAAGCCAATTTCTTGAAGAAAAGTGGACCGTGCCTCGACTGCAGTCCCACGTCACTTGGTGAGAAGAAAAATGTGTAAATTTTGTGCTGGAGACACGGTTGTAAAAGAGCCATATGTGATACCAAAGCATTTCTTGGAATTTACTTCGAAGTGCGGGAGCGTGCAGGCGTGCCTGAGGTAAGAAATTTACGTAAAGAGCAGCCGTCTCCTCTACGTCACTACAGTTCATGATTAACTGTGTTAGTTACTTCGTGTGGCAGTGAACTAGCCTTAGAAACTATTGTTTTCCGCCATGTATGGTTTCGATTACGTAAAGAGTAGTGTCGCTGATAACGAAGGTCTTTCGTCATTTCCACTTCATATATTTTATCTTTTATGTTTCACTCCCATACATGGCTACATTCCATACAAATACTTTCAGAAATGCCTTCCTGACACTTAAATCTATACTCGATGTTAACAAATTTCCCTTCTTCAGAAACGTTTTCCTTGCCATTGCCAGTCTACATTTTAAATCCTCTCTACTTCAACCATCATCAGTTACTTTTCTCTCCAAATAGCAAAACTCCTTTACTACTTTAAGTGTCTCATTTCCTAATCTAATACTCTCAGCATCACCCGAATTAACTCGACTTTATTCCATTATCCTCGTTTTGCTTTTGTTGATGTTCATCTTATATCCTCCTTTCAAGACACTGTCCGTTCCGTTCAACTGCTCTTCCAAGTCCTTCGGTGTCTCTAACAGAATTACAATGTCATCGGCGAACCTCAAAGTTTTCATTTCTTCTCCATGGATTTTGATTCCTACTCCCAATTTTTCTTTTGTTTCCTTGACTGCTTGCTCAATATACAGACTGAATAACATCCGGGATAGGCTACAACCCTGTCTCACTCCTTTCCCAACCACTGCTTCCCTTTCATGTCCCTCGGTTCTTATAACTGCCATCTGGCATCTGTACGAATTGTAAACAGCCTTTCACTCGCTGTATTTTACCCCTGAGACATTCAGAATTTGAAAGAGAGTATTCCAGTTAACATTGTCAAAAGCTTTCTCTAAGTCTACAAATGCTAGAAACATAGGTTTGCTTTCCTTAATCTTTCTTCTAAGGTAAGTCGTAGGGTCAGTATTGCCTCACGTGTTCCAACGTTTCTACGGAATCCAAACTGATCTTCCCCGAGGTCGGCTTCTATGAGTTTTTCCATTCGTATGTAAAGAATTCGCGTTAGTATTTTGCAGCTCTGACTTATTAAACTGATAGTTCGGTAATTTTCACATCTCTCAACACCTGCTTTCTTTGGGATTGGAATTATTATATTCATCTTGAAGTCTGAGGGTATTTCACCTGTCTCAAACAATTTGCTGACCAGATGGTAGAGTTCTGTCAGGACTGGCTCTCCCAAGACTGTCAATAGTTCTAATGGAATGTTGTCTACTCCCGGGGTCTTGTTTCGACTTAGGCCTTTCAGTGCTCTGTCAAACTCTTCACGCATTATCTTATCTCGTATTTCATCCTCATCACACACTGATCGGTACTTGAACTCCAATAGTTTCCACCACCCTGTACTAAGGAAATCTGTCCTGAACACGTTGGTTCATAGAGCCAAGATTATCTCTGACGTCAACCACCTACAGTCTGAATTGCAGAACTTAAGACGTGTTTTCGGGGAAAATGTATACAGCAAAAGAGACATCGCAAACGCTTTCAAGGGCCGCCGACGGAAGACAGCTGGTGAATTAGAATAAAAGGCCAAACGGACTGTATTCCTGCCATACTGTGGAGCAACTAGCAGTAAGTTAGGACGTCTGCTGCAGAAACATGTGCTAAGACCAGTGTTGCGGCCCGCCCCAAAGATGCGAGACATGTTGCGCCCTGTTAAGGACGACATTGCTCTTCCAGTGTGCGGTGTCTATGGTGTACCTTGTGAATGTGACAGAATGTACATTGGACAGACAATTCGTACGGTTGCGGAGCGTTGTACTGAGCACAAGTGCCATATAAAACAAAGGGAGATTGACAAGTCGGCCATAGCGGAGCATTGCCTAGAAAACGGACATAAGATACAGTTCGAAAATACAGAAGTGTTGGCTCATGCTTCTACATATTAGCACTCCGTTATAAAGGAAGCGGCCGAGATTCGCTTAAGCAACAAAAATTTCAACAGAGACCATGGATACATACTCAGCAGGGCATGGCGACGGGCATTGGACATCGAAAGAAAGCAGAGACAGATGCGCGACGCGGGAGTGGCAGTTTCAAACGTGGCGCCTCCCCCTGGCGCCACCTGACTTCACGGGTGCTGCCATTTTCTTTTTTTTTTTCCTTTATTGAGTTTCGATTCCCCCTAAAGGGGGCGGCCTGGCAGCAGCTTATTACGCCGCTCTTCAGCCTACAGAATTTGTTTTAAAAAGATGAAGATAATAAAAAAATAATTACAGTTGGCGATAAAATCGGTGACTTAAAGGTAAAATGGCGGAAAATTTCTGGAGCTTAAAACATATAACACAGGCTGGATGATGCTAATAAAATAAACAGGAAACAGAAAAAATAATAGACAGACAATTAAAAAAACACGGCGACAGTCTTGGTTCTGTTCGCAAGAAATATAAAAAGCACACCCAGCGACAGCATGATTTCTGTTCGCAACACTGTGGAAGGACGCACAACACTGAACACTCACTTAAACACTGCACTAAAAGTTGGCACAAAAATTGACATACCACACCTGAGAGCACGTGGGGGGAAACTGGACAGATGACGGGAAAAAGGAGGGGGGAAGGAGAGGAAAAGTGAAGGGGGAGGGCGGAAAGGAGCCAATGGAAGAGGAGGATCCATAAGAGGGGTGAATGGGGGGGGGGGTGCTGCCACGAGCTGCCCGGGTCGACATACGCGCACGCGCCACATTGGCTGCTGATGATGTCATCATGCCTATATAAGTGAGAGACCGTAACAGTCCCGGCAGTTACCGTCCCAGCAGACTGGCAGGACATCAAAACACGAAGTCAGGCGATATCACACGCTCCGTCAGTTTGGAGGAATAGCCTTCCGGCTTAGACTCCACCGACCCACAGGGGCTCATCTGTCCCTGTGAGGCAGCAGCAGCCCCGGAGGTCGGTGAATACCTGACGACTATGGCGGAGATGGCCTTCGACAGCTCGAGCATTTTATTCGAATTGACGCGGCTGGAAAACCGAGAACGTTTTATTCATCTTCTTCTGCATTCTCTTCCATTTCTATAATACTATCCTCAAGAACGTCGCCCTCGTACAGACCCTCTATGTACTCCTACCACCTTTCTGCTTTCCCTTCTTTGCTTAGAACTGGTTTTCCATCTGAGCTCTTGATATTCATACAAGTGGTTCTCTTTTCTCCAAAGGTCTCTGTAATTTTCCTGTCGCAATCTCTACCTTACCCCTAGTGAGATAAGCCTCTACATCCTTACATTTGCCCTCTAGCCATTACTGCTGAGCTATTTTGCACCTCATGTCGATCTCATTTTTGAGACGTTTGTATTCCTTTTTGCCTGCTTCATTTACTGCATTTTTATATTTTCTCCTTTCACTAATTAGGTTCAATATTTCTTCTGTCACCCAAGGATTTCTACTAGCCCTCGTCTTTTTACCTACATGATCCTCTGCTACCTTCACTGTTTCATCTCTCAAAGCTACCCATTCTTCTTCTACTGCATTTCTTTCCCCGTTCTTGTCAATCGTTCCCTAATTCTCTCCCTGACACTCTCTACAACCTCTGGTTTAGTCAGTTTATCCAGGTCCCATCTCCTTAAATTCCCACCGTTTTGCAGTTTCTTCAGTTTTAATCTACAGGTCATAACCAACAGATTGTGGTCAGAGTCCACATCTGCCCCTGGAAATGTCTTACAATTTAAAACCTGGTTCCTAAATCTGTCTTACCGTTATATAATCTATCTGAAACCTGTCAGTATCTCCAGGCTACTTCCATGTATACAACCTTCTTTTATGATTCTTGAATCAAGTGTGAGCTATGATTAAGTTATGTTCTGTTCAAAATTCTACCAGGCGGCTTCCTCTTTCATTTCTTACCCCCAATCCATATTCACCCACTACGTTTCCTTCTCTCCCTTCTCCTACTACAGAATCCCAGTCACCCATGAGTATTAAAATTTCGTCTCCGTTCACTAGCTGAATAATTTCTTTTATTTCATCATTCATTTCTTCAATTTCTTCGTCATCTGCAGAGCTAGTTGGCATATAAACTTGTACTACTGCAGTAGGCGTGGGCTTCGTGTCTATCTTGGCCACAATAATGCGTTCGCTATGCTGTTTGTAGTAGCTTACTCGCATTCCTATTTTTTTTATTCATTATTATACCTTCTCCTGCATTACCCCTATTTGATTTAGTATTTATAACCCTGTATTCACCTGACCAAAAGTCTTTTTCCTCCTGCCACTGAACTTTCTGTAATTCCTACTATATCTAACTTTAACCTATCCATTTCCGATTTTAAATTCTCTAACCTACCTTCCCGGTTAAGGGATCTGACATTCTACGCTCCGCTCCGTAGAACGCCAGTTTTCTTTCTCCTGATAACGACGTCCTCTTGAGTAGACCTCGGCCGGAATCCGAATGGGGGACTATTTTACCTCCGGAATATTTTACCCAAGAGGACGCCATCATCATTTAACCACACAGTAAAGCTGCATGCCTTCAGGAAAAATTACGGCTGTAGTTTCCCTTTGCTTTCAGCCTTTCGCAGTATCAGCACAGCAAGGCCGTTTTGGTTAGTGTTACAAGGCCAGATCCGTCAATCACCGAGACTGTTGCCCCTGCAACTACTGAAAAGGCTGCCGCCCCTCTTCAGAAACCATACGTTTGTCTGGCCTCTCAACAGATACCCCTCCGTTGTGGTTGCACCTACAGTACGGCTATCTGTATCTCTGAGGCACACAAGCCTCCCCACCAACGGCAAGGCCTAAGGGTTACGGGGGGAAGGGGGCGGGGCAGACGGTCGTATGACCTCCCAAAATTGACGTGCGTCATCGCAGTGAACTGGTTTGTACGTGTCAGTCGGTTACACGAAAGCAGCGCAAGTGATGGGCTGGCGTGGAGACGTGAAAGAGCGGCAGAAACGAAGTATTGTCTTCGGATTCAGCCACCCTACACCGTGAATGATATACTCTATTTATTATTATATCAGCACAGACCGTCTAACGTCTCTCCACGGAGACAACAGAGGCTGTAAAAATATCCTATTCGAGAGGCACCAGAAACGAGCGACATCTCCCGTCAATGACAACTGGTTTAGAACCCGTCGGGAATCGTTGCAGTCAGTGGATAGAGGTTCATCTCGATGACTTGTGAAGGAACGACGCGAAATGGACATCTGGAGTCGTGTTCCTAAAAAAATGCCATTTCTCAAAGTGGGACTTAAGGATGCATCTCTCCACGGGTTCAAAAACCCATTAAACGGGAAGTCGCTGATTGCAGGCTTGTAGTTTGCTCCAACGACTCACTATTTCCCTTTCTTTTCTCATGAAGACATCGATTGCACCGGCGCTTCAACGACGCGTTTAACTTGCATTGTGTGGAGGGTGTGTTTCAAGACAGAGGTGCTTTTGTGATGTTTTAGGACCCTCTCATTTAGCTTACGGTGAACATGAACCAATATGTTCATTTCAACATTCTCGATAATCAAGTTCCGGCCTCTCTTCTGCATCTTTAGTGTGCTGTGATCCCTCCTTCCTTCAAGGAAACAGCAGCTGTTTTTACAGGTCCGCGCGCATACGTTCCTGCTTTGACGAACACTCGGGCACACTATCGCAGCTCGTCTGCTTCTCTGAATCACTTGATCTTAATTCCTTAGAAAATGTCGGGCACTGTATTGATCAGCCGGAGAAACGTAACAATTAACATCCTCACAATTTGGAAGCTCTCCGGGATCCAATCACTCAGATATGGAATAGCTGAAGAAACTTGTGGACTCTCTTCATTGCAGAGCTGAGGCTGTTTTCAAGGCTACAGGCGATTTGTCCGGTGCGCTCACTTCGCGAAACGTTGATGCAGTGTCTCAAGGAATGAGAGCTTGTATCTCTGTTACACATGATCCGTCTGCCTCATACGCATGGCCGGCATCTGTGACCGAGCGGTTCTAGGCGCTTCACTCCGGAACCACACGGCTGCTACTGTCGCAGGTTCGAATCCTGCCTCGGGAATGGGTGTGTGTGATGTCCTTAGGTTAGTTAGGTTTAAGTAGTTCTAAGTCTAGGGATTGGATGACCTCAGATGTTAAGTCCCATAATGCTCAGAGCCATCTGAACCATCTCCTACGCATATTAACCTCGGCGGCCTTCTTGGTACAGTGGGGCTGGAGTACTATGTTATCTCCACCCTATACAACATCTCTATTTACGCTCACTACAGTCACCTACACAGGACGGCCACATTTTAACGCAACACTCACACTTTGCAAGGAAAGGGTGCCCCTTGGGTAGGAATAAAAACAAAAAAAAAAACCTTTCAGATCCAGAGAAGATAATCCAATCAGCAGATACGTATAACTTTAACGTTACTATAGACGTGAGATCGGTATTACAGTTTATAATTATTTACTTCGCCGTCACAGAAGTAAGGAATACACAGTGTCCGGTGTTGCACAACATGAAAGAAAGTGATAAACAAACGGATTCGCCCCCCGTTTACTGCTCAGACGTTCTACTCCTAAGTCAGCACGCTGGTGTGTCCGTGTGGCAGAGGAAATTTAAGAAGCTGATGTCCGACTGCTGGTTGTGGGTCACGTGTATGGATGAGATTCCGCACAAAATTTTCATTCGAAGAGTAAATGTATTATTCTCAGATTTTTTGTCAACACGCTGGCTTTTGAGAAAAATTACATAGTTTTTTAAGTCGGTTAAGTCGAAATGGCTGTAACCAGTCGGTTATCTGGGGCGGTTAGCGTATGATGAAGATTTCGCATTCGTATGTGTCGACCCAGATTCATGTCTGCCTCCCCATTTGACGGAACTCTTTTATGCCTGTGTAAAATATACTTACGATTTTCAGTGGTGTGAGGGAAATGTATGTACGGATCGCATCATTCATTTGCTGAAAGGGAACTTTATGTCTGCTGTCTCTACGTAGATCTCCACCTGATCGCTTTCGAATATACAAGGTTTCCCAATTCGGTATTCAGGAACAGGAAATGTACGATCAGTTGAAACCAAAAAGTCTAATAACTATGGAATCTGAATTGCTTACATTAAGAGCTACGAGTACTTTCTCATCTCCGATTCTACGAAACAAATCTCTTCCATTGCAAGCTCTTTATTCCCCACATTATTAAAGGAGACAGTATGTACCAAAGCAAGAAGAAACCATATGGTAAACATGGGCTCTAAAATACATACTTTAAGAGGTATGAGCACTTGTGCTTTAGACGAAGTGTGTTTCACTGTAGCGAGGATGAACAAGTGCTCATAACTCTTAAGGTATGCACTGCAGAGCCTTTGTTTAATAGACTTTTTATCTTAACTTGGTCCGTACTACCACCTATCAAAATGTGGATAGCAAACAGCTTCCAGTAGAAGAATTTTTTTCACAGTATCGAAGGCGAAATACTTACAGCTTTTAAGGTATGCATTTTACAGCCTACGTTTACTAGACGTTTATGCTTCCTCGCGGTAACCCTGTAGATAAAATTCTTGGCAGTCTAAAACTGTACTGCGGACCGGAATTCGAAATTGGAACCTTAGCCTTTCACTGGCAAGTGTTCTACCAATTTAGCTGTCCAAGCACGTCACACAATCCGCTCTTACAGCGTCACTTCTGCCACTTACCGAGCGAGCCATCCAAGCACATCTCACGAACGCGTATCACAGCAAGAGGTGCCAGCAGAAGTGAGGCTGTGAGGTTGAATTGTGAGTCGTACTTGGATCGCTCAGTCGGGTGATAACTTGATCACAAAAAACAAAAGTCCCAGATTCGAGTCAAAATCCGGCAAAAATTTTAAATCTGCCGAGAAGCTTCAAAGTCTTTGCTTCGTTCTAAATTTTCATAGTGAATAAAATAGGATACCGCCATACGATAATGCTCTTTATTAAAATATATGACGAAAATGAATAAATATTGTGTTGCTGAAACAAAGATATGAATTTTGAAAATTCTTGCACATTAAACACCCCGCCAAGTGAGACCCCATATACTATGTACAGAAGTTTCACAGGTCCAGAATTTTGTATGATTAAAACTTTTCAAATTACTAATCTCAGCCGGCCAGAGTGGCCGAGCGGTTAAATGCGCTACAGTCTGTCACCGCACGACCGCTGCGGTCGCAGGTTCGAATCCTGCCTCGAGCATGGATGTGTGTGATGTCCTTAGGTTAGTTCTAGGGGACTTATGACCACGGCAGTTGAGTCCCATAGTGCTCAGAGCCATTTACAAATCTCAGGAAGGAAGACTTTACACGACAATGAGCACTAACAGTTTGTGAAATGATCTGAATGACATCTGTGCATGTCAATAATTTGTGCTACGGAGTCCGCAGCTCGTGGTCGTGTGGTAGCGTTCTCGCTTCCCACGCCCAAGTTCCCGGGTTCGATTCCCGGCGGGGTCAGGGATTTTCTCTGCCTCGTGATGACTGGGTGTTGTGTGCTGTCCTTATGTTAGTTAGGTTTAAGTAGTGCTCAGAGCCATTTGAACCATTTGACCCATGTGCTACGGAATTACTTCTTATGAATAACCTCCAGACACGCGTATGTGATGCGCGTTACCGAGTAAAATCTCGATGGATAATTGTTGTTTTCTGCGGATTTCAATAACAATAGAACTCTCGGCTATGAAGCCCAAAACGTAATTCGCAGTATTGGTCAGAAGCACATAATTCATACAGGTACTAATAACTATTCATGAAACTAATGTAGTTTCATTTGCTGAACTTAGAGCGAATTAAAACGGCGTTGAAAGTGTCAATATTACAATGGCTACGTTTGTTAAAAGCATGCGTATCAGTAGCACTGACATTTTATAACGTACGAGTAGGAGGACGCAATGACTGAATGACGAGTTTCTGTTGCTTTTGTTCTGTACGTGCTATTCCTTAGTCTATAGAAGTAAGGCAGAGTCGTATTTAAATGTTTGTTAATGAAGGAAAGGTTACTTTAGTTTTCGTCCATCGTGTCGCGTTCTCATCTGTTGCTCCAGTGTTGGCTCTGAGCACTATGGGACTTAACATCTATGGTCATCAGTCCCCTAGAACTTAGAACTACTTAAACCTAACTAACCTAAGGACAGCACACAACACCCAGCCATCACGAGGCAGAGAAAATCCCTGACCCCGCCGGGAATCGAACCCGGGAACCCGGGCGTGGGAAGCGAGAACGCTACCGCACGACCACGAGATGCGGGCTGCTCCAATGTTCTGTCTCTCATGCAAATAAAGGGACATAAGTCATTTGGTTGATAGAGGAAGGGTCCAACATTACGGGTGGAGCACTGGAGCAACTGCAACTGCAGTTATATTGGAAGAGAAATCTCAGTTCAGGTACGTTATAATAAGATTGTAGGAGTGGAGGATCGCAGTTGCTAGCGTGAATGTTTTGTTTCACTATTTCTCTCGCGCGTCTGTTGTTCCTTCAACGATACTCCTACATCGATTCCAGTTGATATACGAGTGAGAACGTTTCATTTTCTGTCAGGGTAAAGGTAATCTTGAGGTTACAAATTCTTACCTTGTCACGCTTCTCTGGTGGAGGGACCACACAAAATTAAATTTTACGATATATGTGTAGCACTTGTTACTTTAAAACTGGAATACCATGTCTGCCTATAATACGCATATTAAACTATCCCTCTACGTTCCAAGAAAGTTGAAGGTGACTTTTTTCAAGTAACAACAACTCAACCTGAAGGTTGTGCTGCCTTTCATGTCAAACTTTCGAGAGAGTTTATCTGAGGCATTGAACCTCCACTTAAGCTAAAACAGATGTATTAAATATCCGTTAAATTGAAACACTTACCATAGAAATCAGCCACCTCCACAGCTCGACATCGGGTTGGAAGTTTGTTACAAAAGTCAGCAGTGATTGGCGTGGACTGCCACGTGGTGCAGTTTCGCCGATGGACAGAGACCTCGTTTGTTCGAGAAAGTAAACCGAGAGCCGCGAAAGTGCCGGCAAACACAGCGTGCCCATATTCTGAAAGGAGCTCCCGACTGCTCCGTGTTTTATTTGAACGAGGTCAGGTTATTTACCATTTGTGGCGTTCCTTCCGGAGGACGGCTGGGGTGAGGCGCCTAATGCACCAAGGTAACCCGAGAAGCTCCGCGTGGCCGGCCTTTGTGGGCAAACAGCGGCCGCTTCTCTGCCCGGCCTAATTGTCAGACGCTCGCTTGTTGACACAACAGTTGCTTATATCGCTTAGCAGCAAGTCCAGCGCCCATCCTCGGAATAACGCGTTTTATTAACTGACTCTTGAAAATTTATTTAGTGCTAAATTTTTTATCGCGTCCTGCTAATTCAGACGCTTTACAATGAGTATTAAAAACGAGTCGCAGCAGAGTTAAGTGTTTTCAGTAAAGTAGAACAGACTATAAATAAAATCTTCATTTTCCTTTTATCGAGAAAATTACAGTCCGTGTGAGGAATGCAGTGGGATCGTAACGCGTCAGAAATGTGTTCTATAATTTCTACTAACCTGGCGGCTTCATTCCAAGTAGTTGTCCCAACAAAGAGGAAAGTGATGCGTTGCATCTCTATTAGAATCTAACCTGAAATCGATTGCTTCTAATACACAGCTCGGAAGTTCTTTCTCTGCCTCGTGATGACTGGGTGTTGTGTGATGTCCTTAGGTTAGTTAGGTTTAAGTAGTTCTAAGTTCTAGGGGACTGATGACCATAGATGTTAAGTCCCATAGTGCTCAGAGCCATTTGAACCATTTGAACCAAGCTCGGAAGTTCAGGTTGTGACAGAAGTGATGTAATCGAGATTTAAAAAGGGATGTCAGTTATTTTATACGTGATGTTAAAATGGGGTAAAATAACAGAACTACAGTCGTCATGTGTGCGGCTGGTCCCGGCGGAGGTTCGAGTCCTCCCTCGAGCATGGGTGTGTGTGTTTGCCCTTAGGATAATTTAGGTTAAGTGGTGTGTAAGCTTAGGGACTGATGACATTAGCAGTTAAGTCCCATAAGATTTCACACACACACACACACACACACACACACACAGTCGTCACGAAGACGTGATCCCGCATCAGTAGGTGAACTACAAATACCGGAAGTTTCAAAATCAGTATCGGGGAATCAAATGGTTCAAATGACTCTGAGCACTATGGGACTTAACATCTTAGGTCATAAGTCCCCTAGAACTTAGAACTACTTAAACCTAACTAACCTAAGGACATCACACACATCCATGCCCGAGGCAGGATTCGAACCTGCGACCGTAGCAGTCCCGCGGTTCCGGACTGCAGCGCCAGAACCGCTAGACCACCGCGGCCGGCGGGGAATTAAGGCTTTGCAGCAATTACTAAATTCGACTAGCAATGGTGAATAACACATCAAATGAAAGAGCAACTCAAACAGTTTTGCTTCTATAACTGTGCACATGCACAGCTTACTGTGTCTTCCGTTATAAAATCCTTAGTAGCAAAGATGATGACTAACGAACAGAAAGTTTTTGGTATTTTACAGTTTTCATTGAGTGAATCTGATCTTACAGCGCAACGTGCGATCCGTATCAAATTCCATTGTCATTCTCCAAGTGATAGCAACATCTGTAGATGGAATCACCAGTTTGAAGACACATGCTGCAAAGCGAAGATTACGAAACGTCCAAGAGCGGTTGAAGATCACGCTGAACGAGCGAGAGAGTCTTTCACGCACAGCCTCAAGAAAGCAATTCCGATGGCTAATCACGAATTAGCAGTTGCAGTGACGTCTCTATGGAGAGATTTAAGGAGCCGCTTACAACTACTTCCTAATCCTTTCCAGTGTTACAAGCTCTATAGCACAGTGCCTACGGTATACGGCAGCTGTTTTCAACCATGAACGACAAGAAAAACTTCGTCTTTCTTCACAGAAATCTGAATAACTGAAACAATGAAATATAAAACAATGCTTGAAAAATAAAATGTTTTACAAAATAAAAAAAAATCATTTATGCAATCTCTCAGGATGAAGCCATATACACTACTGGCCATTAAAATTGCTGCACCACGAGGATGACGTGCTACAGACGCGAAATTTAACCGACAGGAAGAAGATTCTGTGATATGCAAATGATTAGCTTTTCAGAGCATTCACACAAGGTTGACGCCGCTGGCGACACCTACAACGTGCTGACATGAGGAAAGTTTCCAACCGATTTCTCATACACAAACAGCAGTTGACCGGCGTTGCCTGGTGAAACGTTGTTGTGATGCCTCGTGTAAGGAGGAGAAATGCGTACCCTCAGGTTTCCAACTTTGATAAAGGTCGGATTGTAGCCTATCGCGATTGCGGTTTATCGTATCGCGACACAGCTGCTCGCGTTGGTCGAGATCAAATGACCGTTAGCAGAATATGGAATCTGTGGGTTCAGGAGGGCAATACCGAACGCCGTGCTGGATCCTAACGGCCTCGTATGACTAGCAGTCAAGATGACAGGCATCTTATCCGCATGGCTGTAACGGATCATTCAGCCACGTCTCGATTCTTAAGTCAACATATGGGGACGTTTGCAAGATAACAATCATCTGCACGAACAGTTCGACGACGTTTGCAGCAGCATGGACTACACTCCTGGAAATTGAAATAAGAACACCGTGAATTCATTGTCCCAGGAAGGGGAAACTTTATTGACACATTCCTGGGGTCAGATACATCACATGATCACACTGACAGAACCACAGGCACATAGACACAGGCAACAGAGCATGCACAATGTCGGCACTAGTACAGTGTATATCCACCTTTCGCAGCAATGCAGGCTGCTATTCTCCCATGGAGACGATCGTAGAGATGCTGGATGTAGTCCTGTGGAACGGCTTGTCATGCCATTTCCACCTGGCGCCTCAGTTGGACCAGCGTTCGTGCTGGACGTGCAGACCGCGTGAGACGACGCTTCATCCAGTCCCAAACATGCTCAATGGGGGACAGATCTGGAGATCTTGCTGGCCAGGGTAGTTGACTTACACCTTCTAGAGCACGTTGGGTGGCACGGGATACATGCGGACGTGCATTGTCCTGTTGGAACAGCAAGTTCCCTTGCCGGTCTAGGAATGGTAGAACGATGGGTTCGATGACGGTTTGGATGTACCGTGCACTATTCAGTGTCCCCTCGACGATCACCAGTGGTGTACGGCCAGTGTAGGAGATCGCTCCCCACACCATGATGCCGGGTGTTGGCCCTGTGTGCCTCGGTCGTATGCAGTCCTGATTGTGGCGCTCACCTGCACGGCGCCAAACACGCATACGACCATCATTGGCACCAAGGCAGAAGCGACTCTCATCGCTGAAGACGACACGTCTCCATTCGTCCCTCCATTCACTCCTGTCGCGACACCACTGGAGGCAGGCTGCACGATGTTGGGGCGTGAGCGGAAGACGGCCTAACGGTGTGCGGGACCGTAGCCCAGCTTCATGGAGACGGTTGCGAATGGTCCTCGCCGATACCCCAGGAGCAACAGTGTCCCTAATTTGCTGGGAAGTGGCGGTGCGGTCCCCTACGGCACTGCGTAGGATCCTACGGTCTTGGCGTGCATCCGTGCGTCGCTGCGGTCCGGTCCCAGGTCGACGGGCACGTGCACCTTCCGCCGACCACTGGCGACAACATCGATGTACTGTGGAGACCTCACGCCCCACGTGTTCAGCAATTCGGCGGTACGTCCACCCGGCCTCCCGCATGCCCACTATACGCCCTCGCTCAAAGTCCGTCAACTGCACGTACGGTTCACGTCCACGCTGTAGCGGCATGCTACCAGTGTTAAAGACTGCGATGGAGCTCCGTATGCCACGGCAAACTGGCTGACACTGACGGCGGCGGTGCACAAATGCTGCGCAGCTAGTGCCATTCGACGGCCAACACCACGGTTCCTGGTGTGTCCGCTGTGCCGTGCGTGGGCCAACACTGCGGTTCCTGGTGTGTCCGCTGTGCCGTGCGTGTGATCATTGCTTGTACAGCCCTCTTGCAGTGTCCGGAGCAAGTATGGTGGGTCTGACACACCGGTGTCAATGTGTTCTTTTTTCCATTTCCAGGAGTGTATATGCAAGTAAAGGAAATAATTGCACACGGTCTACACACATTTCACATATTTCCCAGAAGTACTTCAAACAATCACATTTCACGTGCTTTTATTCTGTCATTCTGTTCAGTTTTTATAGACAATAATGACAGTTTTTCGTCATTTAGAGCTTGTCACTTGCCTCACTTCTTGTTGGATCAGCATAACTTTCCTCTTCACCTTAAATATCTGAAATAGTTCCTCTGAGGTCACCCATTAAGTTTGTAATCTGGAGGTCAACTACACCACTGTTTAGCTTCTTTGTGATATGTGATTTATAGCTCCACCAGCAGCCACCCATAAATAATGAGCTATTTGAAAACCAAGACGCACTACACAAAAATACATACTTGCTTCAGGTAATATCCCTCTGTCATATGGAGAAAAAATCTTACCTTTACTGTGAAACCATGGGGCTGACAAGTGTTTGTAAATAAAAAGATGCTGTCAGACAAATGAAATGATGACAGCCACACAATAAGTTGAGCTCACAAGTGAGGCATAGCTGAAACACATCAAATGATTAACGTAGACAGAAGGTGGACAGGGGAGAAATGAAAGGGAAAGAACTGATGATATCAGCTGCACTGGGACTTTATTTCTGATTGGCGGCAACGAATGAAAACGTGTGCCAGACCAGGACTCAAACTTGGGATCTCTAGCTTCTTAGGCAGTTGTGCTAACCACTGGGCTATCCAGACACAGTGTTTGTCGCAAATGCCTAACTATCTTGACATGCTCCCTGGGCGACCCACATTGCCACCTAGTGCCACGTACCTGCAGTCCCTGATCATGCTCTCCATGCTCATTAATTTTAGATTTCTGCTGGAAACAGAACAATATTGTACATTCGCAATGAAGGCTGAATATTAATTGTCCAGCAAGGCATATCAGTTATAAGACTGCGTGGTGTCTGTTCTTTCGGACATGTTTGAAAGAACAGACAGTACACGTTCATATAATTCATAACCATTAACAACGGATGTAAACCAACAAAACATAACAAATTTTAAATCCACATATAAGATGTTACCAACAAAGGGTTAATATTACACCAGAAGAAATAATGCAACTGGCCGCCTTTTTTATGTATAATTTTAATATTATGCCAGGGACACGTAAATATATATGAATGTCGCAGAAGTAGTGCATATCTTTGACTTTTAAGTTGTGGTTATGCCCTTTTTACTGCATATCTACCATCATTTTTACACCTCATTTTAATACCTTGTGGTGCCTGGTTGGAAAGAGGAAGGTGAGTGAGTTTGAAATTTCCCACTAACACGACTGGGCATTTCCGCCGGCTTAGATGTTTGACTGGTTGGAGACAGAAGAGGGGAAGGGCAGGGGAGAGGTTTCTTTAACACTCTGAAGTAACTGTTTGGAAGGGTGTGGGAGTGTGTAGCACAAATCACAACTGGGCTATTTACGGATGTACGTATGTCAAGAGGGTTTAATTTTCCTATTACTGCCTGAACCAAATTTTAAATATCACTCCACTGATATCTTCGATTTTTTAAATTTCACACACATTTTTCAATTTTTTCCCATCTGCTAACTTGAATCTTTGAATTTCTCACAACTACAGCTCCGAGACTGTGGCGCCGACTAACAACAGAAACTGGAATGGTGAGCCAGACTCCCAAAAGTATCCCTATCCACACTTCTATAGTCAATGCAAAGTGTTGCTATATGTTGTGCAAGGAACGATGCAACTGAACCAGTGATGACTGGAAACAAGTGAACCGTAGTGGTGTATCATGCTATACGCTGTGGCTATGCGATAGACGGTTTTAGAAGCCGGCCGCGGTGGTCTAGAGGTTCTGGCGCTGCAGTCCGGAACCGCGGGACTGCTACGGTCGCAGGTTCGAGTCCTGCCTCGGGCATGGGTGTGTGTGATGTCCTTAGGTTAGTTACGTTTAAGTAGTTCTAAGTTCTAGGGGACTTATGACCTAAGATGTTGAGTCCCATAGTGCTCAGAGCCATTTGAGCCATTTAGACGGTTTTAGATTTGGTGAACGCTTGGAGAACGTTACCTGCAACAGGGAAGTACAGAGGAAGTGGCGTTCAGGTCTGGGGGTATTTTTCATGGCTATGGCCTGGCCCCTCATTGAATATAAAACAAAAACTGTAAATCAGAAGGGTATGAAAGAATTTAGCAGCACTGCATAGGTCGTACATAAGAGGAACACGTAGGAGACCATGATTGTCTGTATCAGCATGATAATGTACCCTTCCATAAACCAGCATCTGTGAGGCAATGGTTTGTGGGCAAACGGACTGGTCTTCCGAGAGCCCCAAACTGAATGCAATGGAACACCTGTGGGATGAGTTGAAACGTCGACATCAATTCCGATCACAGCATCACTACATCCTCTGACCTCGGCTCTTGAGGAAGATGTGGCTGTCATTTAATCACAGACACTCATACACTTCACTGAAAGTGCTGGTTGGGTGGTTGATACGGTGAGGGTGACATAACAGCGCGGCCATCGATTCCGTATGATTATGGAAGTATGGGGAAGAAAGTCGACCGGGCCCTTTCAAAAGAACAATCCCGGCTGTTACCGGAAGCAATTTAGGGATATCACGGAACATGTAAATCAGGACGGCTTGAAGGTGGTTTTGAACCACTGTTCTCCGGAATGCGAGTCCAGGGTGCTAACCGCTGCGCCATTTCACTCGGGTTCACTGAAACTGTCCCCAGCAGATTTCAAACGCGAAGGATGATCACGACACACATTAATGGGCACTACTGTGTGTCTGGACACATTTGATTACGTAAGGGGTAAGCCTAAATGAAAACTGTTCCCAAGTAATAAACTACTGCAATGCGTTTGTTTCCGTGGCTGCTATCCGAAGCTAGTATAGAAATATTCGTTATATTTATTCAAACAACTTTTTCTTGCACCTGCAAGAAAACGGCGCTTGAATTTATAAAACGAATATTCCAATAACTTTTTTTGCTAGAGTCATCCTCCTTCTCCAAGCTTTTTGAGAGTATGACACAACCTCCGTTATTTACAACAAAAGCAGAGGATGAATGGTTACAGTCTTCAGAAAGATTCCTAGCTAAATGAAGACGATATCCGATATCTCCACTACCCCCGTCGACATTGGCAGAGAAGTTCGCACAGTCTGATGGGAAGAGGCTTCTAGATACGTACCATGCGACTGAATACCTGCAAAATTAGAATAAACTGCAGGTTGCTGAGTTCCTAAAAGCATCAGCGTAATCAAAACCATACCTCACACCAGTGTCACCAGCCACAGGAGGTGCACAACAACACTCAAAAGAGTTCATTTGCAGGTATATGTGCCTGACAAACAAATTGTAGCACCCAGGCCAGAATATATGGCCGGATATCAGTGTGACTTAGTATATGTACACACTATCAGTGAGTTTATAAATGATTGCAGTTGAAATTCTCCAGGTAGAACGGCCACCAGAGATCATTAGCGTTATTCGTGTTCAGAATTGCTACCAGAATTGGCAGGGTACGTAAGGTGGGTAAACATCAGATGTTGAGTCATCACTCTGTAAGACAAGGAAATGGTGCATAATCAGGCGAGACAGTGTTATCATCACCTGACAGAGTTTGAACGAAACCTCATTGTAGGGTATCCATTTGTCTAACTGAACGGATCGTCAAATATTCAGATCTGTGTGGAATTCGGATGCGACAGTGGTTAGATATTGGGCTCCATGGGAATGTGAGAGCAGGCTTACTCGTCAAGCTTGTGGTTGACCATGCCTGACTACTACAAGGTAGGATCGCCGTTTTGTGCACCGCGCACATTGTAGGACCCTTATATCTGCGCGTGGCATCTGCAAACAAGTAACAGACTTTCTTGAGGGTATTTTTGTTCTGTCGTTGCAACTACAAAAATGCGTCATTTTTTTCACCAGACGCGTTTCTCTTTATTGAGGTAAACACTCCGGCACACAGTTTCAACCGGCCAGGAATTTTCGTATCAGCGCACACTCCGCTGCAGAAAATCTCATTCTGGAAACATCACCCAGACTGTGGATAAGCTATGTCTCCGCAATATCCTTTCTTCCAGGAGTGCTAGTTCTGCAAGGTTCGCAGAAGAGTTTCTGTGAAGTTTAGAAGGTAGGAGACGAGGTACTGACAGAATTGAAGCTGTGAGGATGGGTCGTGAGTCGTGCTTGGGTAGCTCAAATGGTAGATCAGTTTCCCGCGAAAGGCGAAAGGTCCCGAGTTGGAGTCCCGGTCCGGCACACAGTTTTAATCTGCCAGGAAGTTTTGTAATTACGTTACTTACATTTTCATTAGCTTTTAGATCGCAAAACAGTATGTTAAGAATAGGGTGATTTGAACTTACGGTGAATTTTCGGCTGATTTCTCACTCACATCGAGGAATTGCCGTCTGCTAGCACATCATTGTTTTTCTGTGGTAGACACTGATAATTTTGGTTTGATTTGTAATTGTTCTGCAGCACTATGCATTTCTTATGTTTTTCACAACACACTTTTATGCACATCACTGTATTCTGTTTGCTTTTGTACCTCAAGTATGTTTTGTTGTTTGTGTTTTGTTGTGTTGCCAACATAACCTTTCCACTACTTAGTCTTTGACCTACAACTTTCTTTTTTTGAATGAGATTATTGTATGTTTGTAATTGTATGTAATTATGTTTCTGTGTATTTATGTACTTTGTAAGAGCAGAGAAGGAATAGCGATGGAGTCTTTTTTTTTTTTTTTTTTTTTTTTTTTTAAGGGTAGGGCGAAACCATGATGAGTGGCTGAAAATGACTTACAAGTTCGTGGCACCGTCCATCGGTAATGCTGGAATTCAATATGGTGTTGGCCCACCCTTAGCCTTGCTGACAGCTTCCACTCTAGCAGGCATACGTTCAATCAAGTGCTGAAGGTTTCTTGGGGAATATCAGAGCCCATTCTTCACGGAGTGCTGCACTGAGGAGAGGTATCGATGTCGGTCGGTGAGACACGGCACGAAGTCGGCGTTCCAGAACATCCCAAAGGTGTGCTATAGGATTCACGTCAGGACGCTGTGCAGGCCTGTCGATTACAGAGATGTTATTGTCGTGTGAGCACTACCCCACAGGCCGTGCTTTATGAACAGGTGCTCGATCGTGTTGAAAGATGCAGTCCCCATCCCCGAATTTCTCTTCACACTGAGAAGCAAAACGGTGTTGAAAACATCATTGTAGGGCTGTGCTGTGGTAGTGCGACGCAAAACAATAAGGGGTGCAAGCCCCCTCCATGAAAAACACGACGACACCATAACACCACCGCCTCCGAATTTTACTGTTCGCACTACACACGATGGTAGATGACGTTCATAGGGCATTCGCCATACTCACATCCTGCCATCAGATCGCGACATAGTGTAACATGATTCGTTACTCCTCACAACGTTTTTCCGCTTCTCAGTCGCCCGTTGTTTACACTCCTTACACCAAGCGAGGCGTCGTTTGGCATTTACCGGCAGCCGCTCGACCATGAAATCCAAGTTTTCTAACCTCCCGCCTAACTGTCATAGTACTTGCAATGGATGCTGATGCAGTTTGAAATTCCTGTGAGAAAGTCTGGATAGATATCTGCCTATTACACTTTACGACCTCTTCAACTGTCGGCGGTCTCTGTCAGTCAACAGACGATGTCGGCCTGTACGCTTTTGTGCTGTACGTGTCCTTTCACCTTTCCACTTCGCTATCACATCGGAAACAATGGACCTAGGTATGTCTGGGAGTGTGGAAATCTCGCATACAGGCGTATGGCACAAGTGACACCCAATCATCTGACCACGTTCGAAGTCCGTGAGTTCCGCGGAGCGCCCATTCTGCTCTCTCACGATGTCTAGTTACTACTGAGGTCACTGGCATGGAGTACCTGGTGTTAGATGGCAGCACATTGCACCTTATATGAAAATCATATGTTTTTGGGGGTGTCTGGATATTTTTGATCACATAGTATAGATGAGATATATACGCTGTTGCGAATATGTACAGCCATCAGCTGTATAATGGAATGACGACAATGAAAATTTGTGCTGGACCGGGACTCGAATCCTGATTTCCCATTTAACGCGAAAGGTCGTTTTACCATTTGGCTATCCGATGACGATTAACGGCCAGACCCAAACTTCAATATGTCGTCAACCATGTGTCTGCAACCTGTGACATTCATGCATGCCCGAAGGAACTTTGCATCATAATTCGGAGTAACACAGGCACTGCAACATCGTGTCGTATCGTACGGATGACCATCATCGGTGATTATGCCAGCCAGCTGATGACAGTTGCCATTCTTCCTGTGTTTCGGAGAGCCACTGCGTTGCTACTCGTGGCGCCTTTAGGTAGATAGCCATTCGGTATGGTTTCAAATGACACTTGGTAATGATTGATGGAACTTTGTTGGCACAAAGCTACCTCATAAACCTCCTGAATCCTCATGTGTTACCTCTCATGTAACAGTATGGTGGTGCCATGTTTGAACGGTACAGTGCCGATGTCCACATGGAACGTGTGTCCACTCGTATGAGCTGCCTGCAGTCTTTTGGCGTACTCACGTGGCGAGAAATATACCCACATCTGTTGCCAATAGAACACATGTGAGACGAGAACGGATGGCACCAGAATCCCAGTGCTAATATCCTGTATATCAAGGACAAGTTACGAAAAGTATGGGTCAGCTTCCCTAAGCGAGGATGCAGTGGCTTTGTGAGATCCTTCACATGCTAATCAGTGCATAAACAGAAGCCAGAAGGGATGCAACGTCGCGTTGACAACTATGCTCATGCTGCCTATTTCTTTATTCATTTGACTAACTTTTTTAATCACTGAAATAAAGTCACATACCCTCTCAATAGGAGAAGTTTCTTTTCGTTTCTTCCTCGCCTCTGGAGCGCTTTATTTTTTGTGTCAGGCTGTGTAACATTATTAACTTTCTGCTTTTTACAGCAAAATTTCTTGTTACTTGATGGGGTGGGCCAACACCATATTGAATTCCAGCATTACCGATGGAGGGCGCCACGAACTTGTAAGTCATTTTCGGCCACTCATCATGGTTTCGCCGTCCCCCTTACTTACTTACAGGTACAGGAATGGCTCAAAAATTTCTACATCTCATGCAGTTTGAATGAAATCGATCGGAGAGTGGATTGCTCACCTCAGTGACAACCAAAGAGCTAGCAACTCCTGAATTGATACTGAACATTATCTTTCCCAGACGCACTACTGGGTGTGGAGGACATTCCGAATGCCAAAATGCCAGAAACGCTTCTTAGTGTGCAGTGCCTATTGTGTTAACTCTATGGATGTTGCACCGTCACTCGATCTACGCGATGGTGATGAGGATAATGGTTCAGTGATTGAATTTTGAAAGGCACGCAGTCAAGATATTTTTTTTACGGTAAGTGAAGTAGCTTTCCTGACAGTTCTAAACTAAGTTCATGTTAAACATTAATTTCGTACTATTAAAAAGTTAATATTAATTAACAGTGATTTTCTCATGCCTTGAATCAGAATGAAGTACTAGTCACAGAAAAATGAAGCTGATATTAAACATTAATTTCATATTATTAAAAAGTTAATATTAATTATCGGTGATTTTCTTATGCCCTGAATCAGAATGAAGTACTAGCCCTAGAAAAATACTGAACCAGACCTTTTTGTGGAAAGTTTAATTTTGTTTAATTTTGTACCAGGATACATTTCGATAGAGGACACAGACTCAAGAAATATGTAAAAAAAATTATGTTTACGCCTCCTCCTCCCCCAACAACCATGCTCGCATCCCACTGGTCAGTTTCTTCGGTACGTTGTTCATGGCACTCCTTTCTACCTCCTAACAATAATTTGCGACTACACGAATTATTTCCTCTATTATTCATTGACTGGCCTCGTATAGACGACGCTACAGTAGTATATGTACTTCATAATGAGAAGTAAGACAAAATTTACAATTTATTAGTTTCATTTAAAAAACTACAGGGTGGGGAGCTCTTCATCGAATGGCAAAAAAGTCAGCAAATGTTGAGAGCATAAAATATTTGTAGAACAACAGAACAGACAGCATACGTCAAACTCACAGAAACGACCAAACTTTTCCATAATACTGAAGATGTGACAGGGAGCACGGGATGAAGGGTGTAAGAAGTTCGACGTTCATTACTGATTAGAACAGTACAACAATAAAAGAGGAAAGAGGAGGAGGCCATCAGCAGAGCGAGCAGAGTAAAGTTAAAGTCCTAATATAACTTTAACGTCTGCCTTTGTCGTGAATGCACCTCTTACCTCATTAAAACCAAATAACCTTATTTCCCACCAGATACATTCTCGATATTCGTAGATTCATTTACGAAAGCCCAATGGTGATGCAGACTGTCTGAACTTCTCTCCCTCTGAACTTTTATGTCATAAAATTTCACTTTTTTACACCCATTAATACAACTTGTATATTCTACTGATACTACTATTGAAGATGTTACTGTTACTGTTATTTTACTATTATTTTTATTATTATTTTTAGCCGTATTAGTGTAGCAAATGATTTTCCTGTTGTTATTACAACTGGCGTTAAACATGTTCAAATCTTACTTCAAATCATTTTTAGTTCTATTAGTACCGTTAACCTACAGTTAACCACATTAAAATTATTATTATGATTTAAGTAAATATGGTGTAAAATGTGCTGTATGTGTAAAACCTCGACTAGACATAATAGAAAGCTTGAAGGCTGTAAGGTGATCTGGTTAAATAAACAAACAAAAAAACCAAATAAAGACATAAAGACATTCCATCAGTTTCTGGGATATGAGAGAACTGGTGCGGGGTGCACTCAGACTCGTGAAGCTAACTGAGGAGTCGACTGATTCGTAATGCTTCCGAGGTCAAGAAACTCGGCGGCGACAGAAAGAGCGATATGCTGACAACATGCCCCATCATACTGCATCCGATGACGTCATCGACCGAGGGTGACACGGAGCTCTTCGGACCCACTTGGCTCATCTAGAGCCAGAATGTGGAACTTACTTACTCCAGGGCTAACTTGAGGAAATGATGGTTTATAGTTCTCATGTTTCTTCGAACGTTGTGACCAAAAGACACTGGACCATCATTGGAGTCACCGTACAGATTGGTTCAACTAAGCGGTTCACCTCAGATATTTTCTGAATCGTTTAAGGTATCGTAATTCTGTATTCTGTTTTCACCAAAATTTTGAGGAAGTTCTCAGTAAATGACGTATTCATAGCTCTGTTAATTACAGAGGTATCGTTATCAAATTCTCTTTTGTAGTACAATTATAGTAATTTCTGCTGCTAGTGTCGTAGCTCCAAAAGAGACGAATTCAAATGGGTTTCATTCTGCAATGTACGATTAGTGGTTTCGGAGAAATACGACGTTTATAACTTAGGATTTATCCGTGCTGAACACGAGAGCGATTGCTGTCCTACTTGGATGCACATGGTTTTATATCGAACTGCCGCGTCAGGTTAATAGGCGGCCAGACTTGTCACCGCTAAAGGGGATCTGCTTAAAAAAAGCGTAATAGTAGAGGAGAGTTTAGTTTAAAGCTGATACTAACCACACTTGGCTACACAGGCCTACAGATGAGGGGCGCGTCCAAGGTCCAGAACCCCACTGAAATATTACAAGTAAGAACAAGATTCCACTTTAGCACAAGTATCTACTCTGAACCCGATGTCCTTTACCTTTCACCCTTACTGTATTTGGCATAGCTCCTAATGCATTCCTGATGAAAAGAGTCTGTTGCGTTGTCTATCTGACAAGAAGTAGCTGACCAGTGATAACGTGCACTTCCTAATGGCCTATCATCATTTTAGTATCCTGTTTTCCCTGGTATACATGCGACAGCACATGGTCGTTCTTTTCCTGGACTTTACTCAATTGCCTTAGAGAACTCCTCAGCAACGCAGCCTGGCCTGAGGCTTTGTATAGTGCGGTCGGCTTTTACAGGGAAGGCTCCTCAGATTCTTGCGTCACGTGATTGAAATGCAGATTCATTCTATTAGGTCTGACTGAAACTGTTACGGCGTAAAGTTAACGCCGGCATGGAACGGCAGGGAAGAGAAGGCTATCAGAAAAAGTCAGCCAATCGCACGCAGACCGACCTCCCTCCAGGACGACAACGTGACAGCTGTGGCCCGTATGTGAAGAGGTCATAGGCCTGACTGGTGGGGCCCACTTTGATAGTAGCTTTAACGTTAGCCGCTTGGTTAGCGACGCATCCTAGCCTCTATCATTATGCACCACAGAACTGTCTTTGTCTATTCTGAAGAAGACGGATTATTTTGTATGTCTCTCTTTGTTTGCGATACATCTATCAAAGCTAAGTATTGTAATTGTTTTGTTGTAATATTACTCATTAATATGAGTTGTTTGATTGATTGTCTAGCGAACAGAGTATACACGATTCGTAGACACAACAGAAACTACTAAATAAAACCAGTTATTCACTAAAATATCTCTGCTATATTCTCACTTTAGTAATACACATGCTGCTTCCAGATCCACCCTACCACAGTGTTTTTGACGTAAAATCACACACTTGTACATAGTTTGCACTATTCCGTTGGCTTACATAGTATTTTCTCTCTCTTATATAAAAATCAAGACTTGCTATCCAAAAAAGCCCAACTTTTGCAAGTGAATAAAAAGTTGGAAATTTCACTCGAACAATACTACACATTTCACCAACATTTATGAATCTGAAGTTCCTGAGAAACAACTTCATATCCTGTGGAATTTTGAACCCACTGGAAGAAGGTCAAAGTTATTTCTAAAAATCTCAGCACTGCCGGAAATGTCATTTACAGCAGATCACATCACATTCCGAGCCATTAATTGTCTGAGCAAAAGAAAAACACAAATTTTTTACAAAATTGCTGGAACGCCGAACAACAGGTCCAACTGCAACTAATGCTCAATCGTAGCTACTCGAGACGAGAGACCGCAGTTCTCTCCAACTTCCAGAAAGGCGATCGTTCCTCTCTTTGATTGACTGGAATATAATTGAGCTAATCTGCTTCATAGCGTTTCGCGAACAGCACCGTGATTTACATCCATGACGAATGATCAGATCCGAATTTCGTTTAATTATCACCTAAACTTTAATTTTTCGAAAATCAGGTAACCTCGAAAAAACTTCTCTTAAGGGCATAAGTAAAGATTTTGTTCCTAAAGTCCTTAAGTTAACTTCTTTACAGATTGCATAACTTGCCTATATGGGACTCACCGAACGATGTATTTCATACGATCATTCATCATTAATTACTAGTAATTATTTGGTACCCTGTCAGAGTCATGCATGTCTGACGAGGAATTTTACGTGGGCGAAAGTTGGACTGTTTTGCGACTCCTCCATAAGTGACATGAGTGTAGCACACTATCATACACTGAGCACTTACTCTGGAGTCGTAAGTTCCCCGGTTTCGTCGTTAGGATTCTGGAGGCAGTACCTTGCTGCCTCTGATCCAGCTTATTGTTTACTTCGGCGTACGCTCGCTTGCATTCGTGTGTGAATTCTTCGCGCCATCGCACTCTATTAGATCCCTGTTTATCGCTGATCGCACTTTCGGACTCTCTGCACGCCAGTTAGGTGTTTGTTCGTGGGCGCCACGAGTCGTGTACTCCGCCCTCATTTCGAGAGTTTTTGTGAATGCTGTATCTCGCTACACAGTTGGCGACGAGAACTTGCTCTCGCGTATTCATTCGTTTTTGTGTTAAATGTTGTATATGGTGGCCATCATGGACCAAGCGTTTTTGTAATGTTGGAGGCTACAGATGCAGCTGCAGGAGGATTAGCTGAAACAGCAGTAGCAGCAGCACCAGCAACAACATTTGCCACAGCAACAACAAGAGGAACAAATGCAAGAGCTCATCCCTCTGCTGGCCACACAACCAGCGACACACACGCCGGTGCTGCAGCTTTTGACGTCGCCGCCGGCCACATTCGCAGGTTCTAATGAGACCACAGAATGGTAGGAAACGTATTTACTCCGCTTTAAGCTGTATTGCCAGCTAAGGCGTATCGCAATTTCAGTAGATCAAAGGGTTTTCTTGCTGTTACGTAGTATTTTGTATCAGGTGGTATAGAAACTTCAGCCGCTTAAAAGCCCAGAAAATGTATAATTTGCAGAATTAGATTCAGTTTCTAACGCAGTGTTACGTTTAGCAAATGTACGTCGAGCTGTCCGCTTACTCAGCATTGTAAACGCATGGAGAAGCCGTATGTTGTGTGGATGGCTGACGATAACTGAGGTACTCTTAGACGGCGTAGTGCAGCAGCTTAAAGTGCCTTCGACGCAGCAACTCGCTGGAAGTCGCCTGTACAAATATTGAGCCCCATTTCCTCTATAGCCGTCCATAATTACTAAAGAGCTGCTGGTTCAGGATTTTGTGTACGAATTCACACTGTGTCCCTAAATGTTCAATGGGATTCACGTTAGGCGCCCTGGGTGTCAAACCATTCGCTCGAATTGTTCAGAGTGTTCGTCAAATCTATCGCGAATAATTGTGGCCCGGTGACATGACGTATTTTCATCTACAAACGTTCCATCTTTGCTTGGAACAAGAAGTCCGCAATTGGCTGAAAACAGTGTGTGTGTGAAATCTTATGGGACTTAACTGCTAAGGTCATCAGTCCCTAAGCTTACACACTAATTAACCTAAATTATCCTAAGGACAAACACATACACCCATGACCGAGGGAGGACTCGAACCTCTGCCGGGACCAGCCACACCGTTCATGACTGCAGCGCCCTAGACCGCTCGGCAAATCCCGCGCGGCTGAAAACAGTCAATGATCGATTCAGCGGGACCAGAGGATCGACTCCATTCCATATAAATGCAGCCCACACCATCATGGAGCCACTACTAGCAAGCACTGTGCCTTGTTGTCAACTTGGGTCCATGGATTCGTTAGCTATACACGACACTCGAACCCTACCATCAGCTCTTACCAACTTTAAATCGGGACTCATCTGACCAGACCACTCATTTACAGTCATCTACGGTCCAACCTATATGGTCACGAGTCCAGGATAGGCACTAAAGGTGACGTCGTGCTCTTAGAAGGCAACCTCCCCATCGCACCCCCCTAAGATTTAGTTATAAGTTGGCACAGTGGATTGGCCTTGAAAAACTGAACACAGATCAATCGAGAAAACAGGAAGAAGTTGTGTGGAACTACGAAAAAAATAAGCAAAATATACAAACTGAGTAGTCCATGAGCAAGATAAGTAACATGAAGGAGAGTCTGAACTCAGGAGCGCCGTGGTCCCATGGTTAGCGTGAGCAACTGGGGAGCAAGCGGTCCTTGGTTCAAATTTGTCTCGGGTGAAAAGTTTACTTTCTTAATTTTCGTAAAGTTATGATCTGTGCATTCGTCCATTGACGTCTCTGTTCACTGTAATAAGTTTAGTGTCTGTGGACAGATAATAATTGTCTGAAAATGAAAAATTAAATTTTCACACGAGGGAAGACTTGAACCAAGGAACTCTCTTTCCGCAGCTGCTCACGCTAACGACGGGACCACGGCGCTCCTGAGCCCACATTATCCTTGATGTTGCCTATCATGCGCATGGACTACTCATTTTGTATATTTTGCTTATGTTTGTCATAGTTCCTCACAACTTCTTCCTGTTTTCTCAATTGATCTGTGTTCAGTTTTTGAAGGCCTATCTACTGTGCCAACTTATAACTAAATCTGAGGAGGGTACGATGGGGAGGTTCCCTTGTTAGTAAAGGCACTCGCGTCAGTCGTCTGCTGCCATAGCCCATTAACGCGAGACTTAGCCACACTGTCCTAAGGAATACGATCGTCGTACGTCTCACATTGATTTGTGAGGTTACATGGCGTAGTGTTGCTTGCCTGTTAGCAGTGACAACTCTACGCAAACGCCTCTGCTCTCTGTCGTTAAGTGAAGGCCGTCAGCCACAGCGCTGTCCGTGGAGGGAAGTAATGCCTGAAATTTGGTATTCTCGGCACGCTCTTGATACTGTGTGCTAGGAATATTGAATTCCATAACGATTTCCGAAATGGAATGTCCCATGCCTCTAGCTCGAACTATCATCCCGCGTTCAACGTCTGTTAATTCCCATTGCGCGGCCATAATCATGTCGGACACCTTTTCACATGCATCACCGAGTACGAAGGACAGCTTTGCCATTGCACTGTCCTTTCATATCTTGTGTATGTGATACTTCCGCAATCTCTGATGTCATCATCCCATGACTTTCGTCACCTCGTTGTACAAGGGTTAGCATATAGTCTAATTTTTAGTGTCAGCTTTGTAGTACCTCCAATGTAGATTCCCTGATTCACGATATAGCCAGAGAGGTCGGTACAGACTAAAACATTGGCCGGCCGGAGTAGCCATGCGGTTCTAGGCGCTACAGTCTGGAGCCGAGCGACCGCTTCTGTCGCAGGTTCGAATCCTGCCTCGGGCATGGATGTGTGTGACGTCCTTAGGTTAGTTAGGTTTAATTAGTTTATAAGTTCTAGGCGACTGATGACCTCAGAAGTTAAGTCGCATAGTGCTCAGAGCCATTTGAACCATTTTGGAACTAAAACATTAGCGCATTCGTATCTGACGTCAGACGAGGTATCAGAAATTGCAGATTTGCAAGACCTAATTGTCGCAGCGCAAAATGTGTTTTCGGGCAATTGGCTGGTGGCAAAACTTGACGAGTCAAATCAGTACGACAGGTTCGCACCGAACGTTGTTCAGACTTTAGAGACTTCTTCGTCCAAACAGCCGTACGGGCGTAGTACCGGAAAGGCTATTCCGACGTCCCAGCACAGTTCTGTTATAAAAGGTATGGGCCGCTCAGGACCGCTCTCGGTCTGTGCCGCGTGAGACTTCCATTGAGTTCACAACAGGCAAAAAATGCAGTCCTTCCACTGCGTCGGACTCCCCCCGTGGGCCTGGCAGTCTTTCCCGGATTGCTGGTCATTATACGAGGGCTGTTCAAAAAGTACCCGACCTTATTTTTTATTTTTGAAATCAACAATGGTATCTGGGCGCTCGTGCTCTCTGTTTTCGTAGGCATGCGTAGTGCCATGCCTGATATTTTTCACGACTGCGGAAAAAAATGTTCAAATGGCTCTGAGCACTATGGGACTTAACATCTATGGTCATCAGTCCCCTAGAACTTAGAACTACTTAAACCTAACTAACCTAAGGACATCACACACCACCCAGTCAAACTGCGGAAAAAACCAGTCGCTTGCTACAGATGACAACTGAGCACGTGTGAGTGATAGTCGTCGGATTTCGTGTTGCGGAAGAAAAACAGGCAAAGTGGAACGACGTTATTGCATCCAATTTTGTATTATACTTGGCAGTCCTGAAGTTGAAACAATCCGCAAGGTTCGGCATGTGTTTTGGGACGAAGCATTGGGTATCACACAGATAAAGGAGTGGTGCAACCTTTCAAAGATGGCCGCTCACCAGTGAAGAGAGAATCACGTTCATGTGAGACCTCAACATCTGCAAATGAGGCTGTTATTGATCACTGAAGGACCCTGGTGATGCGTGATAGGTGAATTAGGGAGACCTTGCAGACAAAGTTAAAATTAATATTGAATCCATTAATTAGATTTTAACGGAACATTTGGACCTCAGGAAGACCTCAGCAAAATTTATGGCGAAGTAACTAACAAATGAGAGAAGCAACTTCATTGGAGATCGCACAGGACATGCTGGATAACGTGAACAGTAGCCCTAACTACCGTAACAAAGTGATCACAGATGATGAGTTTATGGATACGAACCTGAAACAAAGTTCCAGTAATCCCATTGGAAGCAACTATCATCCCCCACACCCGACAATGCGAGGCCGGTCAGCAGCAATGTGAAAGCCATGCTGACCGTCATTTTTATTCCAACTCCGTAATCCACTACCAGCACGACCCAAAAGGCACTATCCACAACAAGGAGTACAACAAAGACGGTCCGCGCCGCCTTCGTGAAACAAGGAGATGCAAACGGCCAGACTTGCGGGCAGCAGGCAGTTGGAAGTTTCACCACAATAACACACCCGCTAATCGTTATCAATTAATTTAGAGCTTTCTGGCCAATGAGAACACGGCTGTGGTTTGTCAGCCTACCTGTTCCCGAGATACAGCACCGAATGACTTCTGGCTCACCCCTAAACTGACAAAGACTGTGACAGGGGCCAGGTTTCAGAACAGGGAAGACATTACGCAGAATTCGACGTAGCAGCTGTGCATCACACCAAAAGAGGCTTTCGAGCGGTGCTTCCAGCAGTGGCAGCAAGGTTGGGAGAGGTTTGGAGAGGCTGAAGTGGATTACTTTGAAGGTGACTAGTGTAAATTAATTGTATCTGAATAAAGACTGAATAAAGATTAATTCTGTAACCAAAAGTCAGATACTTTCTGAACGCCTTTCTTACGACGGGAGACAATGCTTGCATTTCTGTACAATTTGTCGAGCCTGGCAGGATACTTATCAGGTGAGAGCGGAAAACATTGGCTAGCTGCGCCACAGAACAGCGTCCCTGTGTTTACAGTCGAGTCTATTAACATGTCAGCAGACCTACAGCCCCCCGATATTATGGTTGACTTGGAAACATTTCGAAGTGGTACGAAGATTCAATTAGATACGGGGGCCTTCGCAGGGCTGGTCTATTTAAATACTTATCACTGGCTCGTGATTCTCCCCTCCCCACTTACAGTATCTAAGTGCCAAATAGCGTCTTACAATGGGCCTCAAATTCCCTACAAGTCGTAGCCAAATACAGAAATGTGAAATGACTAAAACGCTTTTGGATGTAAATACACAGTTGGCAAGTAATATTTTCGGCCTTGATGCTTTACTATTTTGGGCTTTGAAGTATTCGACAGAGTTGACTTTGGCTATCAAGTAGTGCAATATCAGAACTAGGAGGCATTGCTGCATTCATTTGATCAGCTTTCTGGTAAGGCTATGGGTAGGGCCACCAATTTGGAGGCCAATATTGCATTGAAACCGTCGACAGTTTCTGTCGAGCCGGCCCCAAGCCATTTGCTATGTAAAATAATGTGAAGGTGAAACTCAACAGGTGGCAGAATTTTAGCATAGTGGTACTGGTTTCATCAAGCCAGTGGAACACCCCTATAGTAATCAACCAGAAACCCAATGCCGATGTTCAGCTTTACGGCAATTTCAAGCACACAATCCACACACAAAGTGAAATAGATGTGTTCCAAGCAGTTGTTGACTAAGTTGGCCGGCAGTCAGTGTTTTTCCAAAACTGACATCAGGTGCTACTGAATGCTCAGTCACTGCGAATTTTAGTACTGAATACTTCTTTTGCGGATTTACTAGTTAAATTGCTTTTCATTTTAAGAGCCAGTAATGTTCTAGCTTTTAATTGAGCAACTTATCAAAGACCTTCTTTGCTGCGCCAATTGTTAGCATGATATTTGAGTTACTGGTCTCATGGGAGAACAGGATTTTCAAAAATCTGCAGGCAGTTTTTTAGCGATTGTTAGACAGTGGACAGTAATTCAAGCTTGATATACGCAGTTTCCTTCCCCTGGAGTGCAGCACTAAGGTCATGTTTTAAGTAAGGATGTTATAGCTCGCCCGGCTAGCCGTGCGGTCTAGCGTACTGCTACCCGAGCGGTAAGGCGTGCCGGTTCCCGGCACTAATCCGCCCGGCGGATTAGTGTCGAGGTCCGGTGTGCCGGGCAGCCAGTGGATGGTTTTGAAGTCGGTTTTCCATCTGCCTCGGCGAATACGGGCTGGTTCCCCTTATTCCGCCTCAGGTACACTATTTGCTGGGCAAATACTGTCTCCACATACGCGTACGCCATAATTACTCTACCACGCAAACATTGGGGTTACACTCGTCAGGAATGAGACGTTCCCGGGGGAGAGAGGGGGGGGGGGGGTGGCCACCACTGGGACCCGAACCCCACAATAACCCTGGGTTCGTTGTGGGGCGGCGGTGGGGTGAGTGGACTGCTGTAGCCTCTTGTGGGGCTGTGCACCACTGAGGTCCCCAGGTCAGTACATACATACATACATAAAAGGATGTTATAGTACCAACAGCAGAGCATGTTGCAGCAAAAGTCGAGTTCCTAAGAATATTAGGGAGTTGCAGTCGTTTTTGGAGAAAGTAAATTGCTGCATGAAATTTATTCTATTGGCTGCTTATTTTTGTATTCCATTGAATCACCTTTGTAAGAAAGTGTGAAGTTCGAAACGTCAGAGGCATGTCAGACGACATTCCAGAAATTGAAGTAAAACCTTCATTGCACTCTGTGCTTCGCAGCATCAACTCCCAGAAAGCCTTAGACTCTGATCACAGATGTGTCCCACTACGGTATTGACGATGTTCTCTCGCATAGAAATGCCAGTGGCTCAGAACAGCTTAGTGCGTTCGCCACAAAGACTTCGTCGGTAGCACAGAAAAATTATCCTCAGTTTGAGAAAGAGGCACTCGTGGTCACATGCAGTGCAAAGAAGTTCCATGTGTTCTTGTACCGCACTAAGTGCCACCTTCTTACATACCAAAAGCCACACAGCTGCGTGTCTGGTCCCCATTCTAAGCCCTCTGACAAGATAACAGTTCTGGGTATGGTTTCTGAGTATTTATTCTAATGACAGCTCACTTCACAGCACACAGATTTGGACGCTTTCTTACCCTTACCGATGGTTGCCGACATCGATTTCAACAAGCATGAAGCAATCTACTTTCTACTGGAACAGAACCTTCTGGATACCATAAAAGTATTTTTACTGACAGTGTGAAAAGTCATGACAGCTACAAGGGAGGATCAGATTCTGTGTCAAGTAACCACAGTGGGTAAGAAGAAATTTCAACTGAAAGAAACAGTCTCAGCGATATACAATGCATTGACCTCAAGGCATACAGTATGGCTGAGGTGCTGCATGCCCATCAGCCTCACGGTCTTTTCGATCTATTGTGCCTGGAGCCTCACATTACTGGTCCACTGGGTGCCCCATGGTATCAACAAGATTCCACATTCTGGACAGGCATGTTTAGGTGGGCACAAAGCAACGTGTTGTGACATGACGAACGGCAACCTTTTATTGTAGCAGTGGGTCAGGAGTGCCTCACAAGGCATGGTAAACAGCCACATCCATGTCTAACTGAGCAATGGGTGCTACAACTCAGCCACTCAGGAGACATTCACATAGGCAGAATGGACCAAGAAACCCAGACTCCAAGCACTGAACAGCACCTATGGGCTTTCCCATCATCTGTGCACCAACCACTTGACATATAATTTGCTCCCTCACTCATTGAAACTCACCACCCAAAGGAACTGTCTCCTATTGGACACCCAAAACGGGTGGAGGACCTCCACCTATAACCGCAACAGCTGGCAGAGGTTGCCCCCACTTCATCCAGTCGTCATCCACCATTGACCACCAGCGTGTAGTGGAGCGCCTGCCCTTCATCACGCCCAACGTCGTCCACAATGGTCCGGCGGACAACGTCCACGTGGAATCCCTGGCGGTGGCGTCAGTCACCCCCAATCCCATGGTTCAGCAACTCTCGCACATGCCTCGACACTTTCAGCCTGATGTACATCTTAAAGGGAAGAGGGATTGTTACCCTCGCCAGAGTCATGCATGTCTGACGAGGAAGCCGTGAGGCGTGGTACTTCTGAGCGTTTTCATGATTAGTATCATCTTCCTATGGAAGATATAACAAAATTTCAATAAACATACGCCACATGCATACTGCATCAGGCCCCCCCTCCCTTCCCCCCTCTTCAATCACTCTAGTACTAGAATAAATGAAAATAATACTGTCAGAAAACAGCATATAGTGATTACTATTTGAAAACTGTAAACATTACGTAACTTAAAATGTAATGAACAAAATACTGTTTAATTAACTATTTAGAGACAAAATGTTAAAGTTCACTCATCCTCCGATGTAACATATTAACGATCAAGGTACTGCTTATCACAGGAATTTACTAAACGTAGGTTTTATGTAATATTGAATAAACCCAAAAGTATTTCCGGTTACTGAACTGAAATGCGTACAAGAGCTAACTGTTGTTACATGTGAAAGGCTACAGAAAATTTCATAGCGACCGGAATACGTGAAAATATTTTATTAATTCACAGCTTGGTGTGTGATTTAAAAGATGACCTGTTAAGAACAATTCTTGAAATCCAAGTGGGTGTCATCTGAATAAGATGTAGTCCTCTAACTATCCAAGAGAAACCTTCTTGTCTACAAACAATAACTTCCCATATACTTCTTATATGTACTTCATGAATTCGAGCAGTTTGTAAAAGTTTTGTGGTCATTTTAAAACCGACACTTGCGGGGAATGTGGTTATGAATACTTGGGTAGTTTAGTAACACGGCCATACATTAACTGGAGAAAAGCTCTGAATCATCTGCTGATAGATTCTTTTGAAGATATCAGAACTACAGAAAAAAATCTGTTGTGTATCAACTGAACGGGGAAAAGTCAGTTTCATATGCTAACCGTAAGAAAGAGTCTCTGGTAATGGGCAAAACTGTGATCCTATGTGGCCGGCAGGAAGTATCTCTTCGTGGCAAACAAAACTCTTGAAATTAAATTTGACATCACGACGAGGTAAATCATGGTATTTTCGTTCTCTTCTCCTGAGGTTCCGAGCTGAAGCAGGTGATTTAGCTTTGCAAAGGCATATTCCCCCGCATGAACCATGGACCTTGCCCTTGGTGGGGAGGCTTGCGTGCCTCAGCGATACAGATAGCCGTACCGTAGGTGCAACCACAACGGAGGGGTATCTGTTGAGAGGCCAGACAAACGCTTGGTTCCTGAAGAGGGGCAGCAGCCTTTTCAGTAGTTTCAGGGGCAACAGTCTGGATGATTGACTGATCTGGCCTTGTAACACTAACCAAAACGGCCTTGCTGTGCTGGTACTGCGAACGGTTGAAAGCAATAGGAAACTACAGCCGTAATTTTTCCCGAGGGCATCCAGCTTTACTGCATGGTTAATGATGATGGCGTACTCTAGGGTAAAATATTCAGAAGGTACAATAGTCCCCCATTCCGATCTTGAGTCCTACTCAAGAGGACGTCGTTATCAGAAGAAAGAAAACTGGTGTTCTACGAATCGGAGCGTGGAATGTCAGTTCCCTTAATCGGGCCGGTAGGCTAGAAAATTTAAAAAGGGAAATGGATAGGTTAAAGTTAAATATAGTGGGAATCAGTGAAGTACGGCGGTAGGAGGAACAAGACTTTTAGTCAGTCGAATACAGGGTTATAAATACAAAGTCAAATAGGGGCAATGCAGGAGTAGGATTAATAATGAATAAAAAAATAGGAATGCGGGTAAGCTACTACAACAGCATAGCGAACGCATTATTGTGGCCAAGATAGACACGAAACCCACGCCTACTACAGTAGTACAAGTTAATATGCCAACTAGCTCTGCAGATGGCGAAGAAATTGAAGAAATGTATGATGAAATAAAAGAAATTATTCAGATAGTAAGGAGAGGAAAATTTAATAGTCATGGGTGATTGGAATTCGGTAGTAGGAAACGAGAGAGAAGGAAACGTAGTATGTGAATATGGATTGGGGGTAAGAGATGAAAGAGGAAGCCGCCTGGTAGAATTTTGAGCAGAGCATAACTTAATCATAGCTAACACTTGGTTCAAGAATCATGAAAGAAGGTTGTATACATGGAAGAAACCTGGAGATACTAAAAGGTATCAGATAGATTATATAATGGTAAGACAGAGATTTACGAACCAGGTTTTAAATTGTAAGACATTTCCAGGGGCAGATGTGGACTCTGACCACTATCTATTGGTTAAGAACTGTAGATTAAAACTGAAGAAACTGCAAAAAGGTGGGAATTTAAGGAGATGGAACCTGGATAAACTGACTAAACCAGAGGTTGTACAGAGTATCAGGGAGAGCGTATGGGAACAAATGGCAGGAATGGGGGAAAGAAATACATTAGAAGAAGCATGGGTAGCTTTGAGGGATGAAGTAGTGAAGGCAGCAGAGGATCAAGTAGATAAAAAGACGAGGGCTAGTAGAAATCCTTGGGTAACAGAAGAAATATTGAATTTAATTGACGAAAGGAGAAAATTAAAAATTCAGTAAATGAAACAGGGAAAAAGGAATACAAACGTCTCAAAAATGAGATCGACATGAAGTGCAAAATGGCTAAGCAGGGATGGCTAGAGGATAAATGTAAGGATGTAGAGGCTTATCTCACTAGGGGTAAGATAGATACTGCCTACAGGAAAATTAAAGAGACCTTTGGAGAAAAGAGAACCACTTGTATGAATATCAAGAGCTCAATTGGAAACACAGTTCTAAGCAAAGAAGGGAAAGCAGAAAGGTGGAAGGAGTATATAGAGGGTCTATACATGGGCGATGTACTTGAGGACAATATTATGGAAATGGAAGAGGATGTAGATGAAGATGAAATGGGAGATATGATACTGCCTGAAGAGCTCGACAGAGCACTGAAAGACCTGAGTCGAAACAAGGCCCCGGGAGTAGACAACATTCCATTAGAACTACTGACGGCCTTGGGAGATGCCAGTCCTAACAAAACTCTACCTTCTGGTGAGCAAGATGTATGAGACAGGCGAGATACCCTCAGTCTTCAAGAAGAATATAATAATCCCAATCCCAAAGAAAGCAGTCCGCCGCTCGTGGTCTCGCGGTAGTGTTCTCGCTTCCCGAGCACGGGGTCCCGGGTTCGATTCCCGGCGGGGTCAGGGATTTTCACCTGCCTCGTGATGACTGGGTGTTTGTGTTGTCCTCATCATTTCATCATCATCCCGGAAAGTGGCGAAATTGGACTGAGCAAAGATTGGGTAATTGTACGGGCGCTGATAACCACGCAGTTGAGCGCCCCACAAACCAAACATCATCATCATCACCAAAGAAAGCAGGTGTCGACAGATGTGAAAATTACCGAACTATCAGTTTAATAAGTCCCGGCTGCAAAATACTAACGCGAATTCTTTACAGACGAATGGAAAATCTAATAGAAGTCGACCTTGGGGAAGATCAGTTTGGATTCCGTAGAAATACTGGAACACGTGAGGCAATACTCACCCTATGACTTATCTTAGAAAATAGATTATGGAAAGGCAAACCTACATTTCTAGCATTTGTAGAATTAGAGAAAGCTTTTGACAATGTTGACTGGAATACTCTCTTTCAAATTCTGAAGGTGGCAGGGGTAAAATATAGGGAGCGAAAGGCTATTTACAATTTGTATAGAAACCAAATGGCAGTTATAAGAGTTGAGGGGTATGAAAGGGAAGCAGTTGTGGGGCAGGGAGTGAGACAGGGTTGTAGCCTCACCCCGATGTTATTCAATCTGTGTATTGAGCAAGCAGTGATGGAAACAAAAGAAAAATTCGAAGTAGGTATTAAAATCCATGGAGAAGAAATAAAAACTTTGAGGTTCGCCGATGACATTTTAATTCTGTAAGAGACAGCAAAGGACTTGGAAGAGCAGTTGAACGGAATGGATAGTGTCTTGAAGGGAGCATATAAGATGAACATCAACAAAAGCAAAACGAGGATAATGGAATGTAGTTCAATTAAGTCGTGTGATGCTGAGGGAATTAGATTAGGAAATGGGACGCTTAAAGTAGTAAAGGAGTTTTGCTATTTGGGGAGCAAAATAACTGATGATGGTCGAAGTAGAGAGGATATAAAATGTAGACTGGCAATGGGAAGGAAAGAGTTTCTGAAGAAGAGAAATTTGTTAACATCGACTATTGACTTAAGTGTCAGGAAGTCGTTTCTGAAAGTATTTGTATGGAGTGTAGCCATGTATGGAAGTGTAACATGGACGATAAATAGTTTAGACAAGAAGGGAATAGAAGCTTTCCAAATGTGGTGCTACAGAAGAATGCTGAAGATTAGATGGGTAGATCACATAACTAATGAGGAGGAGTTGAATAGGATTGGGGAGAAGAGAAGTTTGTGGCACAACTTGACTAGAAGAAGGGATCGGTTGGTAGGACATGTTCTGAGGCATCAAGAATCACCAATTTAGTATTGGAGGGCAGCGTGGAGGTTAAAAATCGTAGAGGGAGACCAAGAGATGAATACACCAAGCTGATTCAGAAGGATGTAGGTTGCAGTAGGTACTGGGAAATGAAGAAGCTTGCACAGGATAGAGTAGCATGGAGAGCTGCATCGAACCAGTCTCAGGACTGAAGACCACAACAACAACAACAACAACAAGGCATATTCAAAATGA